>NC_064614.1:576632524-576937608 GCF_023898315.1 Schistocerca nitens | reverse complement strand
ACATGTGGCCTATAACTGGGAAAGTATCATCATGATCTCTCCATTGGCAAAAGATTCCAGATCTGTTACTCCATTTGCATCTCCGGAAGGAGACCGCCAAGTGGAAGATAACCACGAGAAAATGATAGAATAACCAACAGAAGGGTAACATACAACAACTCGGATCGTCGAATGTCAGAAGTTTTAACGTGGTAGGGAAGGTAGAAAATCTGAAAAGGGAAAAGGAAAGGCTCAGTCTAGACACACACAATGCAAAATTCACTTTTTGTAAACCAGTTATTGTCTGCCATTGCTAAACGTAAGTTTGAAATTTGACCCAAATTTGCCTATAATCTTCCGGTGCTCTGCCACGTCAAAAGCGTGGTGCCTTGCGACGTCACCCTCTGTCTAGGCGATGCTTCATAGAACAATGTATTGACCCATGTGTAAGAAAAATAGCCCGCATGCCAGAAGTTCATTGAGGGAGGGGGGGTGCGGTATAAGGTGGGTTAATGATACCACATTGGCATCAAATTTCACCATAATTCTGCCCAACATCATCGTGGACGTCTCACACAATGGGAAGATCTTCATACCCATTCCATCCTTTCTTTTGTTGACTCTGCGATGGAGGTTAGAACCGCGACACACAGCGTTGAAATCACACAGTTTCTTATGGGTGGTCGAAGAAAACATTTCTGACTCGCTGCCTTCATAATCGACACGAAATGCCTTCAATAGGTGGCATATAGGGCGTCAATAAAACTACCCCTTCCCTTGGAGCGTTGATTTTCATACATTTCGCGGTCTAAAACGACAGTTTGTAGTGCGATGAGCAACAAAAGGAAGATTTTCTTGACGACGTTCGACATTGCTGATATCTATACCCCACCGACGGAGTAAATCCTCCTCTAAGATCATCGTGGAGCTGCAACCCCATCAAACATGATCTGATGCCTTTGAAGTGTAGTTCGACCTCAATATTTGCTCTGGTCTGCGGATGGAACCACTAGAAACCTTTCAGAACCCTTCGAAGAAATTTGAACGTAATGCGGAACAGTATAAACATCCTTTACTACTTGGTACGTCGTTCACATTTCGTCGATGGTTTTGAACAGTACCTAGTGGTTCCACCCTGTATGCCAGAGCAAGAACTGCGGTCGCACTACACTCCAAAGGAGTCTGATAACGTTCAGTGGAGCCGCAGCCCCACGACAGAATAGGCTGAATCTTCGGGGGAAAGGGGCGAGGGGTTTCAGCAGTGTCGAACGTTGTCAAGAACTTCGCCCTGTTGCTCATTGCACTGCGAATTGTAGTTTTCGACCACGAAATCTGTGAGGATCAACGCCACAAGGGAAGGGGTGATTTTATTGATGCCCTTTATGCCACCTCGTGAGGACTATTTGTGTCGATTTTGAGCGGCGGTGCATCTGAAATGTTTTCCTCGGACACGTAAAAGGAAACGACTTGATTTCAACATCGAGTGTCGCGGTTCTGACCTCCACCGCTGAGACGTCAAAAGAAGGGGTGAAATGTGGGTAAGAGGAAATGTGATGTCCTTCTCACCGTGTGACATGTCCGCGATGGCGTAGGGCAGAATTGTGGTAAAATTTGGTACCAATGTGACGTCATTAACCTACCTTACATCTTACACAATTTGGTACAATTACAGACAAATGTTGTACGACGCACCTTTGAGCCAGATTTCTAACTTACGCCTCGCAGAGGGGGAGAATTACACTGTTCCGAAAAAGTGATACAAATCATTGATCTGAAATGGAAAGAAGATAAGGAGTATTGATCGCACTAATATATGGTCATATCTACAGTAGCAGAAAATGGTGTAACTGTTGTAGGATTCCTTTTGATTTGGAAGATAGGGCAGAGTGTCACTATGAACAATTCAGTAATAGAGTTGTTCTCATCACAGGCGCCAAAAAACCGCTAACATTACTAATTAAATAAGTACACATTTCCACATCACATGCAGAAGATGAAGAGACGGAAGTTGTATATTGAAGTACTGAATGGGTACATCAGAATGCAATGGGGAGTGAAAATCTAATAATGAAGGATGATTGGAATGCGGCGGTAGAAGAATAGAAATGAAATGAAATGTCGTGTGACGAGGGCCTCCCGTCGGCTAGACCGTTCGCCTGGTGCAAGTCTTTCGATTTGACGCCACTTCGGCGACTTGCACGTCGATGGGGATGAAATGATGATGATTAGGATAACACAACACCCAGTCCCTGAGCGGAGAAAATCTCCGACCCAGCCGGGAATCGAACCCGGGCCCTTTGGATTGACAGTCCGTCGCGCTGACCACTCAGCTACCGGGGGCGGACAGAAGAATATAAATAAGGCTATGGGAGCACATGGGCTTGTTACTAGGAATAAGAGAGAAAAAAAGACTGCTATTACGGAATATACTGCTCAAAAATCAAAAGTGGAGGAAGTGTACAAGCTTGGAGACACGGGAAGGGAGCAAAAATTTGTGCGCGTGTAAAAATATCTATGGCGAAGGGTACATTGACTTCCACCGCCATATCTTATTAAAAGATCTTGCTGAAAACCCGAGAATTTCTGTTCGTATATAAAACCCGTAAGCGGGTCGAAGGCTTCTTCTATCCAGTCACTCGTGGACCGCTCTGGTGTGGAAGTAGAAGACAACAAAAGCAAAGCCGAAGTACTAAATCTCGCTTTTAAGAATTCATTCACGCAGGAGAATTGTACAGAAGTACTGTTGTTCGACCGTCGTACAGACTCCCTTGTGGAGGACATAGTAATAAGTATCCCTGGCGTAGAGAAGTAGCGGGAAGAGTGGAAAACAAATATGGTTTTACTCTACGACGTTGGCTCCTTACTTAGGAGAGCGTAATGAAAAGCAATGCCTCCGAAATTTAAACGTGAAAACCCTAAGAGCTTTTTAACTAAAACAGACCTTGTTAACATGTTACATATTTATTTCTTAACATAGCCAACCTGGCAACGAACACACATCTCCCAACGAGAGACCTGTTTTTTGATAACTTCACTGTTGAGTTTTAGACTTCGTTGACGGCCGGCCGCGGTGGCCGTGCGGTTCTAGGCACTTCAGTCCGGAACCGCGTGACTGCTACGGTCGCAGGTTCGAATCCTGCCTCGGGCATGGATGTGTGTGATGTCCTTACGTTAGTTAGGTTTAAGTAGTTCTAAGTTCTAGGGGACTGATGACCTCAGATGTTGAGTCCCATAGTGCTCAGAGCCACTTCGTTGACGGAGCCACAGCTTCACCTATGCTTGTACCGTTTAATCGCTATTAAAGCGAATTCCTCGAGGATTTTTTTTAGTTTTGGAAACAGATGAAAATGGAATGTGATCAAATCGGGGCTGTATGGAGGATAATCGATGAGACGTCGGCTTGTCCGGATGGCGCAGTGCTCGTGTGTCGTCCGGCATTAGTCATGCTGAAGGAGCGGGTGCTCTGTGTGTGGAAGAACTCGTCTGCGGTTAGAAACTATGTTACAGCACGCTGTTTGTCACGCACCGACATAGTTACCTTACACAATATGTTACACAGAACAATTCGGAGCCCTCTAGAGCGAGAAAGTTGCAACTTCTGTGAGCGAATTGAGAAAGTCTCCCGAGTAATATGCATGACTTATAATGCCTCATCCGATATTGCAGAACAGAATAAAAAATTCGGAGGCATTACTTTTCAGCACGTCCTCATACCTTGCAGTGATCGCGAATATCTCGCCTAGTGAAAAGTCACAAAAGATTGGTAGAAAGCGCACGTGACTCGTTTATAAAAGAAGAGTAAAAGAAGGGACACCCAAAATTACAGACCAGTATAATTAACGTTTGTTTGCTGCAGAATTGTTGAACATATTCTCAGTTCGAATGTAATAAATTTCCTTGAGACGGAAGAACTACTGTCCACGAATCAACACGGCTTGGAGGACATTGTTCATCCGAATCTCAGATTGCCCTTATCTCACATGACGTCCTCTGAACCATGAATGAAGGGCAACAGGCGGATTCCATATTATTAGATTTCGGAGTATCGTTTGATACGCTACCCCACTGCAGCCTTTTGAGGGAGGTACGAACATGTACGTCCGCAGCTCGTGGTCTCGCGGTCGCGTTCTCGCTTTCCGAGCATAGGGGCCCCGGGTTCGATTCCCGGCGGGGTTGGGGATTTTCACCTGCCTCGAGATGACTGGGTGTTCGTTTTGTCCTCATCATTTCATCATCATTCATAAAAGTGGCGAGATTCGACTGAGCAAAGGTTGGGAATTTGTACGGGCACTGATAACCGCGCAGTTGAGCGTCCCAGAAACCAAACATCATTATCATCATCATCATCATCATCATCATCATCACGAGCATGTACCCGGATGCGTGAGTGGCTCGATGTCTTCGTAAGTAAAAAAATCCAATACGTTGTTCTCGACGAAGAGTGTTCATCAGAAGCAAGGATATCGTTAGAAATGTCCCTAGGAAGTGTGATCGAATCGCTCTACCTCTGATCGATAATCTGACGGACAGGGTGAGCAGCCATCTGCGACTTTGTGGCTGGTGATGGCGTGGTGTATATGAAGATGTCATCGTTGAGAGACTGTACGAGGATGCAAGATGACTTTGACAAAATTTCTCGTTTATAGTGGGGAAGGATAATGGTCGACTTCCGTTTATTGGGAGAATTTTAGGAATATTTGGTTCCTCTGTAAAGGAGAACGCGTATAGAATACTAGTGCGACCGTTTCTTGAGTACCGCTCGACTGTTCGGATTTCCACAAGGAGTCATATAGACAGTCGTTTTTTTCCTGCGATCTGTTTGGAAGAGGAACAGAAAAGAAAATGACTAGTAGTGGTACAGGGTACCCTTCGCCACAGGATACAGTGACTTGCTGAGTATGTCTGTAGATGTAGATACCAGCTGAGTACACCATGTTCGGAGGGATATTCCAAATCAGATGTTTGATTGTAAGTCGTACGCAGGAGCAGGTACAGACTCAGATCACAGTTTAGTTATGACAGACGACGTGCTCCGGCTTCGCACGGCTAGCGTTAAGTATCTACGGCCGGACGGCTTGTCTAGCGTGGCGGTAATAAGTTGTATACGCAAACCTTCTTAGTGAACCCCATATCAAAATCCGCACAGTAGTTTGAGAGATTAGCGTTCATATAAAGGCAAAAAAAAAAAAAAACGTGTCGGGGAACGTTAATTTAGTAGTATAGGCCGAAGGTTAAGAGATCCGCCAGGAAGAATCAACGTGGAAAGAAGTAAGGTACTGAAGTACTGAGGAGTGATGACGTACAGAGAGACACAGAATAACGCGAATGTTTGAAATGAGTAGTGGAAGTCATGGGCAGGTGGCAGCAATGCGGGTTCGTGACAGTTAGCAAGTAACCAGTCCGCCATTTCAGTAATCGTGGATCAATGGAATGGACAACAGCATGCGTTAACTATAAAAATGTTTTATAAAAACAATGATAGTTTGGTAGCGGCGCTGAGGGAGTTTCGACGTTTCTATAATTTAGGACGTCATGATGCCGTTCCGTCGAAACAAACGATAAAATGTTGGATTGATAACTTCAAAGAGACTGGATCTGCCCTAAAGAAGAAACCAACAGGACGACCAAGAAGTGTGCGTTCTCCAGCTAACAATGATGTTGTACGCAAGTCTGTCTTACGGAGCCCACGGCGCTCAATTCGTAAGCAAGCAGCAAAGGTTGGAATTTCCCGGGAGAGTTCAAAAATGGTTCAAATGGCTCTGAGCACTATGGGACTTAACATCTGTGGTCATCAGTCCCCTAGAACTTAGAACTACTTAAACCTAACTAACCTAAGGACATCACACACATCCATGCCCGAGGCAGGATTCGAACCTGCGACCATAGCGGTCGCGCGGTTCCAGACTGAAGCGCCTAGAACCGCACGGCCACACTGGCCGGCCCGGGGAGACTGTTCGCAGAATTCTTCATCTTGATTTAAAATATCCGTACCAACTACAGATGGTGCAACAATTGAAGGACAACGATTACCGGTTACTATTAGGATTGTGTCAACAAATGATAACAAAAATAAACAATGACGACGAATTTCTAAACAAGTTGTGGATGTCAGATGAGGGATATTTTCGTCTCACAGGTTATGTAAATAAACAGAACTACCGTTACTGGGCAAACACAAATCCTAATGGCGTTCATGAACGCACTTTACAAACTAGTAAAGCGACAGTATGGTGTGGTGTTTCATCACATGGATTATCGGATCGTATTTTCTCGCAAATGAACAGGGAAACACAATAACAGTCAATGCCGGTCGTTACGTGGAGATGTTACGAACTTCCGTTACATCTGCACTGAACAACTTTCCAAACGTTCAAGACGCCTGGTTTCAACAGGACGAAGCGACATTACAAACTGCTCGGCCATCAATGGCATATGTACGAGAATTGTTTGGCAACTGTGTGATCTCACGATTCGGTAATATTCCCTGGCCACCTAGATCGCCAGATTTACCCGTTTGTGATGTTTTTGTGGGGGGCTACCTCAAGAGCAAAGTCTACGCGACTCGACCAAGAACCCTGGATACCATAAAACAGAGAATTGGGGATGCAATTCACAGTATCTCAGGTGAGATGTCGCAGCGGTCAATGACGTATCTTAGCAGCAGATTTCACGAATATATTCGTACAGGAGGACGCCATTTAAAGGACGCGATTTTAAAAATGGCTCTGAGCACTATGGGACTTAACATCTATGGTCATCGGTCCCCTAGAACTTAGAACTACTTAAACCTAACTAACCTAAGGAAATCACACAACACCCAGCCATCACGAGGCAGAGAAAATCCCTGACCCCGCCGGGAATCGAACCCGGGAGACGCAATTTTAAAAAAATAATAAATGCCATCAATGTTTCGAAGTTGTAACGTTTCAATTACTAAAATGCAATTTCTTTCCTTCATCACTTCTAGTTTTATTGGATTGTAGAAATGTTCCCGTTTTTCTGTAGAACCCTGTACGTGTGAAGTTCTGTAACGCTGTAGGAACTCCGATAGTGAATACATAGAAGCCAGTTAGGTGAAGAGAAGTGTGGGCGTCACCAGGGGCAATCATAGAAGTTGACTAAATGTGAGTGAACTCCTGACGACGATGGCGGAGATGGCCATCGAAAGCTTGAGCATTTTATTCGAATTGACGCGGCTGGAAAACCGAGAACTTTTTATTCATGTATACCGTCGCGAAAGACTCCGAGGACATATAGGTAAATGTGGGTACAAGGAAGGTAACCATGAGCAACAGAGCAATTAGTTCAGAAAACTACAGTAGTGGATCGACGAAGGAAAGAAGTACAAAAAGGACAGGGATACAGCAATTTAAGTCACTTACGAATGAAATAATTAGGAATCGAAAAATAAATGGTCGTCGGGAGGACGGATTCAGCATACAGAGAAGTCACAACTACCTTCGGTGAAATTAGAAGTTATGGCATCAACATAAAATCGGGTAGTAGGGAAGAATACACTGAAGGTCTCTCTGAAGGGGAAGGTTTGTCTGACTAAATGACAAGAAGAAGAAATTGTAACCGATATCACACACATACGGAATCCTATATTAGTTATAAATTACCGCTACGGTCGCAGGTTCGAATCCTGCCTCGGGCATGGATGTGTGTGATGTCCTTAGGTTAGTTAGGTTTAAGTAGTTCTAGCAAGGGAACCTCCCCATCGCACCCCCCTCAGATTTAGTTATAAATTGACACAGTGGATAGGCCTTGAAAAACTGAACACACATCAATCGAGAAAACAGGACGAAGTTGTGTGTAAATATGAAAAAATAAGCAAAATATACAAACTGAGTAGTCCATGTGCAAGATAGGCAACATCATGGACAATGGGAGCTGAGGAGCGCCGTGGTCCAGTGGTTAAAGTGAGCAGCTGTGGAACGAGAGGTCCTTGGTTCGAGTCTTCCCTCGAGCGAAATTTTTACTTTCTTTATTTTCGCAAAGTAACGATCTGTCCGTTCATTCATTGACGTTTCTGTTCACTGTAATAAGTTTAGTGTCTGTGTTTTGCGACCGCACCGCAAAACCGTGCGATTAGTAGACGAAAGGACGTGCCTCTTCAATAGGAACCGAAAACATTTGATCGCAAGGTCATAGATCAACCGATTCCTCCACAGGAAAACACGTCTGATATATTCTATACGACACTGTTGACGGCATGTGCGTCACATTACAGGAATATGTTGTCGACCCACATAACTTACACACCTGGCGAATGGGTAAAAAGATTCTTCTATCTTGCCCGATTTAGGTTTTCTTGTGGATGTGATAATCACTCCCAAAAAAGAGATGAAAACATAAGAGTTTGTCACATAAACTGCAACAAATGAATGCAAAAGTTTCACAGTCACACAGTTTTCCCTGTGCTCCGTCAAAGCATATGTTTTAACGTTTCCAAATTTTTCCGTGTGTAGACCGTCAAATCGTGCATATGTCCAAGCAAATCTGAACATGTCCTGGAATTTTGGAGAGCGAAGTTGATTATGTGTGAGTGCCTGAACTTTGATAATTGTCTGAAAATAAAAAATTAAACTTTTCAATCGAGGGAACACTTGAACCAAGGACCTCTCGATCCGCAGCTGCTCACGCTAACCACGGGACCACGGCGCTCGTAAGCTCATATTCTCCTTGATGTTGCCTACCTTGCGCATGGACTACTCAGTTTGTATACTTTGCTTATTTTTTTCATAGTTCCACACAACTTCTTCCTGTTTTCTTGACTGATCTGTGTTCAGTTTTTCAAGGCCTATCCCTGTGCCAACTTATAACTAAATCTGAGGGGGGTTCGAAGGGGAGGTTCCCTTGTAAGTTCTAGGGGACTGATGACCTCAGCAGTTAAGTCTCATAGTGCTCAGAGCCATGTGAACCATTCTTTTAGTTAGAAATTAAAAGAGCTTTGGAAGACTTGCTGTCAGCTAAGATCAGCTTCATAGCTCATTTATCCAAGTTGCTGTCAAGATTAATGTACAGAAGTATGGAAAAGAAAATTGAGTGCGCGGATTGAAAAGGCTGCTGACTAGAAATGCGGTCTTCCTCCCCTACTGTTCAATCTGTACATCGAAGAAGCAATGAGGGAAATAAAAGATAGGTGCAGGACTGAGATTAAAATTCAGAGTGCAAGAATATCGACACTAAGGTTTGTGATAACACTGCTGTACTTCGTGAAGCGGGAAAGAATTGCGGGACATACTGAAGAAACTGGTCTGTCTACTGAACACAGAATGAGGACTGAGAGTAGACCAAAGAAACAGAAGTTATGAGGAGTAGGAGAATGAGATTAGTGATGTTAACATCAAATTTGAAGACCAAGAAGTACGCCAAGTGAAGGAATTCAGCTGCCTTGGAAGCCAAATAACATAAGACGGACGAAACGAAGAGGACATAAATAGCAGACTAGTACACGCAAAGAAGGCATCCCTATCCAACAGAACTCTGCTGGTGTCACACATAGGTCTTAAAAAAAGACGTAAAATTTACGAGAACGTACTTAGCTGAACTGGTAAGAAATGAGGTAGATTCCCCGCAAAATCGGTGACGATAGGAATATGTGGATAACACTGACAAGAAGAATCGACAGGATCATAGCACATATCTTAAGACATGAGGCGATAGCAGGCCGGGATGGCCGAGCGGTTCTAGGCGCTTCGGTCTGGAGCCGCGCGGCTGCTACGGTCGCAGGTTCGAGTCCTGCCTCGGGCATGGATGTGTGTCATGCCCTTAGATTAGTTAGGTTTAAGTAGTTCTAAGTTCCAGGGGACTGATGACCTCAGATGTTAAGTCCCATAGTGCTCAGAGCCATTGAACCATTGAACATGAGGCGATAACTTCTGTAGCACAGAGGGAGCTGCAGAGGATAAAAACTGAAGGTGAAGCCCGAGATGGGGATCTATCCAACAGATAAATGGGTATTTTGGGTCTAAGTGCTACTCTGAAACGAAGTTATTGGCGCAGGAGAGGAAGTCGTGGTAGACGACATCAGAGCATTTAGATGATTTATGTATGAACCATCGCCCCGTGTCCCCTCCCAAAAAACAAAAAAAGTTCTATGTTGGCTCCACAGTGGCTTTATAAAATGAGGGTATGCGACATGTAGAGGAATGGGAATGGAATGGAATGGGAATGGACATTAAGTTCCCCCGTCTTTATGTGCTGTTCCGTAGGGATAGGCTATGATCTGGCACCCGCTACCTCCTCTCTCATCACACTAACACACCACCACACATCGCATACATTCTACTCTGTATACTTCGGTAAACAGTTACACGTGAGACCATAGGTACGTAAGTGAAACGGCATCAACTAATAAAGCTTGAATCAAGTCATGTAGACTTAACGTTACCATTACTAATAATTTCTTGATGTTGCTGCAGTTACCACAAATAGTGTGTAAAGATTATTACATTTGACAAGACCTGTCTGTAGGTCAAAGGCTGTTGAAAAGCAGCAGCGGAGATGAACAGGAAGAGAAGTTCTAACTGTGGTGCGACTGTTATTTTGTGGGTTGGTTTCTGTAGTTCCCGCATGAAAGGATAAAATATGTCTGATGAAAAAGAATGTAGAGTTCACGCTCAGTCTCGCAATGAAGGAATTAATGTCTAAGACTATGAATTTTCCTGTTAATTGTCGTTTATTAGGTTAGCAGTCACTTGCAGGCTTCTCGTGCGTACGCGCCAGAGTTGGACCGCCTGCGCGCGTGGCAGGAACGCGTCCTGAGACGGTGTATCGGGCGCAGCATTCGCGTCACGCGCAGCCTTCGTAGCGCAGGGCTCTCACCAATACGCCAATTCTGCCGCGCTGGCTGCCGCGTCACGATCCCACTGATCTTTTGCGGGCCTTCCTGTTCAGCACGTCTTTCGTTTTCAGGAATCACCGCACCGAAGAGTGACTGGAATGCAGCTTGCTGCCCCTCAGCCCAGTTTCTTTGGCATTCTTTGACGTTGTTATGCCCTTGCATGATGACGTCTTTTCTCACTATAGACTGGCACGTGTCCGTGCATCGCTGTAGATAACTTATTATTCATGCTGGTAACCCTTATGATGTCAATGTAACACATACTTGTAGAGTCTCCTATGAAATATCTACACACAACAGCATGGAATGGATTCATGACTACATAAATTGCTCTAGTGACTAAGCGTTCGTTTGGGTGGCTGTTAGGATGGTTCTTTTTGCGAAGTTTCTCAGTGACTAATATTTTATCTGCTGTAAATTAACACTGCATACTTGAAGGTTTTTCATGTGATGTGATTATAGTGAACTTTAGTTAACCGAAGTGTTTCCGAAATGATTTTGTTAGTGTATCAGACACTCCATAAGGCGCTCATATATATCCATTGCCATTAATAGAAAGTTATCGAGTTGTGTAATTTCAAATTACTGGTCATGAGTCCGCGGCTCGTGGTCTTGCGGTGGCGTTCTCGCTTCCCGCGCACCGGGTCCCGGGTTCGATTCCCGGCAGGGTCGGGGATTTTCTCTGCCTCGAGATGACTGGGTGTTTTGTGTCTTTCATCATCATTTCATCCTCTTTCACTCGCAAGTCGCTGTAGTGGCGTTAAAGACCTAGCGGAGCAGCGGCCGAACCGCCCCGCGAGGGATCTCCCGGCCACCAATGCCATACGCTCATTATTATTATTACTGGTCTGGACACGCTGTACCATTCCTTCGATGGCATATATTCCCTAATGTCTCTAGTTTTGTGATACCTTAGCTTTTGAATCGGACTTCTGTGCTACTCTGCGGAGAATGAATACATATTACGTCGTTATATGCTCTCTTTTGTGAGTTAAGAGACAGACGGAAGGAGAGAGAAACAGAGACAGAGAGAGAGAGAGAGAGAGAGAGAGATTGTGTTAGCTATAATTAAGTACAAACGTTCGTGCTCAAGAGTGTCATTCAGTCGCATGATAACTTCTGCTACATTAAAAGTTAGGAGAATATACTTGTATGTAGTCTTCAAATCATTTTCTACTCCGGAGAACGGCTTCAACTGACGTTAGATTGTTTCGTGAACCATATTCACTCGTTGGAGACAAAATAACTACCACATGTTTAACAATGCACTGGATGTAAGTTGCACAACTCTGTAACACATCCTGAAAGAAATGGCTGCGTTTCTATAAATGAACAATTGACTTCTATAAACAGTAAGTTTACGAAAATATTAACGATTTAGCAAAAGAAAGAAAATGTGGAGGAGAAAAATGAATAGAAAAGAGACAAACACAGAAATACCCATGATAATGGTGTTTATTTCACACTATGCTTATTTTGTCATAGAAATCAGTCTTAAGAAATATTCAGAATTTAATGCAAGAATTATTTGTGAAATATTAAATCTGCCCTTTTTAAATACCTTAACAATAGTTAAGCCCAACTGTAGACATTGATTTATTTATATTCTTCCTTATCTCATGAAAGTTGAGGATCTTTCCGTATGTAATCACCTTTAAACGGTAGTCCAATTTTTCACTTTCACACACCACTGAAATTGAGATTAAGACTAAAGAGGAAAACACGTAGTGAAGTTGCGTCGTGGATTTCTGCACGCATTTTCAACAACGTGGACTCGCTCCGCTTCTGACAACCTGGTTTTCTGAAATTTCACCACCCAAGACTTTCAGTAAAGGATATTACGCATTTTTGTGTATCGAATCGTGATTTGCAATATTAAAAAATCAATGGTTTTAAATGTAATACAAGGAAGCATGTGGAACATTGTAACAATCCCTGTCATAGCAAGTTTCATTACGTTTGTTGCTGGAATAATATTTTGACTCAGTGTTGTTAGAAATTCTTGGTATTTTTCTCAAGGTTTTTTTTTCTTTGTAATGTAGCATCATTAACGATTTCATTAATCGATAATGTGTGGAGGAACATCTTTTTGTGACGGGAAATTTATTTTACAACCTATAGGTTTGCCGGTGTACGTGTTGTTGTGAAGACTGTTCACGAGGTAGTAAAAGTTAAAGAGAGTGGTACTGCATGAATCAACACAATCGCTAGTCCAAGACGTCTGTGAGAATATTCCAGCTGACGAGGGAAACTCCCCATAGCAACCCCCCATGGGTTTAGTGGTAAGCAACATGTAAATCGGACAAGGAGGCACATCTCATTCACTCACAAGGCGTGCAAGTTAGGTGCGTCGATAAGAGATTCATATCATACTATACACATGCTGTCACCAGTGTCACGTATGACACACCAGACGTGTTTTCTGCTGTAGGATTCGGTTGATCTGTCGCCTTATCATCAAATGTTTGCCCTTGCCATTCGAGAACCTCTTCCTTTCGGCTGAGAAGAGATTAGTGTGCATGATCAACTTTCATTGTAGGTCCATTCCTCACACATCACTGTTGCAAAAGGACGTTACTCCACGACACAGAACAAATTTGAACGCAGCAAACAGACACGTGTTACCGGACGGACAGTTCGTAATTTTGTGAAAAAAAGTGGCACGAGGGAGAGTTGAATGCGGATCTTCAGTATTGCAGTCCAACACCGTGTCCACATAACCACGACGCCGCGGCTGTTTTAATTCTCTCAATGTTACATATTTTGAACTAGGACCGTTCACTGTTTTAGTTGTGTTTCTTTTTTCACATTCAGTACACCTTCTTCCTGCTTGATCTGTGTTGAGTTTTTGACGTGCTGCCCACTGGGCCATCTTACCACTAAATCTGTATGTATGTGTGTGTGGGGGGTGGGGGGGGGGGGGAGGGGGGGAGGGAGAGTCACGGGCGATGGGGACTTTTCCTCGTGAGACTACTATGCCGTAAAGCGTAGGAGATGTCCGGGCGGCGCAGCAGATGCTCTCTCCTCTACAGATAAAGTAGCAGGCGTGCCCTAATCCAGATTAAGGCGGAATGCTCTCGATTGTGGTTGCGTGGGTGTGAGACGGTCTGATAAATGGAAACCTAGGAAGCGTCCACCCTGCCCATATCTCGTTCCTAATGCACCGGAAGCGGAAAACTGTGTTCTGGCGCCAGACGCCTTCACAGCCGGCACATAGCGACAATAATCGCCACGATAATTAATACAAATGCAAATTTCTGTCGCTAGATCGCATCTCTGCAGGCCACGTGTATTTCACTCTGTGTTGTTGGAGGTATAAAATGCATGGAAACTTTGTCCTTGGTATACTAATACCAAAAAATGCGTTGGTGAAGGGAAAAGAAGTTACACTCATTAAATTTTAACATTCTTTGTAGTATGAGTGCTAAGGAACCTAAGTAGCTCATTTGGTGATATATAACTCCTGATCTGTGTTGGACAGAAAAGGACGCTTTTCTTCTGCTGTGATACTAGCAGTGACGAGAGGTCCAATCCTTAAATACAAACTACTTCCTGCCTTTGTACACCAAACACCTATTCGGACGTGGCAGACCATAATAGTTGGCACTCAGTTACTTCGAAAGCACTCTCTCATTATCGAATTAGGAACTCCTCGTATTTTTACCATTTAACTAAAACAATTAGTTAATAAGGAAACGTGCCAAAACTAACAAACGGACTCCTTGCATACTGAAAACTATTACTGTTGCATTAGTAACACCTGTATTTACATTATTTTGAAATGTTTCGTTATCTTCAAAATCTAAACAACTATTTGCACTTGGTCTATAAAATAGCGTGTGTTTACAATCCTGGATGATTCTGGCTTGGAACAATGTTGAGGGCAGAGCAACGGCGGCACATAGTTTTGCGGGGTTAGCATGGTGCAGCTTAGCGTGGACGAAAAGCGAGGATATATCTAACATTCAGTTGAGACCAACATCGGAAATTCCAGGAGGAGAACTTATGACCAATCCAGCGACTGGTGGTTTGTCTACTCTGTTCTTGCAGCGACGAAATATTACTCGCTAGTTTACGCAGAAAAATACTAAGATTGTTTCTAATTCAAGTACGTCATAAGTGAGGATATATATAAGCAGTGATTACGAAATTACTTTAAACTACAATAATGGCAGACTAAAAATGTGTCGTTTATAAACACTGTTTCAGACGGTGGCTGAACTAAGCTGTCAATACATGTTAACGCCGATCGACTGTAGCTCAAATGGTTCCAGAATATAGTTAGCTACATGTTCCACAGATCGTTCAACAGTACTTTTATCGAAATAATGTGAAGTGAGTCAGATTGCGGGCTCTGTATATCTGACTATGCTTAACATCAATGAACATATTTTTACTCCTAATCATGCAACTTCACTCACAAACTGGGTTTCGTACATGCTACCTCTTTGAGCCGCTGACAGCTGCAGTAATGCGCATTAAAGGCCATTGTTTTTGTGTAGTGCTGTAGGTATGAGCATCACTTTTCTTGTCAAATTGTGATGGATTATTTGTGATGAATTTAACTGGCGGTGTATATTGTGACGGTACAGTTAAAGGACTAAATTTTTTGAAAAGGTACTTACATGACCGCGGGTGAACACCACATGATATTTTTACTGCTCACATTTGTGCTGTCAATACTTCTTTCTGAGTGATGAAGTACACCAGAAAATAATTCGGTAAGACATTATTATTGGTAATATGCAAAATATGTCGGGAGATTTATTTATTTCTTTCCAAGACTAGCAGTTACACGAATCGCAAAAGTCGCAGAACTTAACACTTTCAACTGCTCAGTAATATGCCTCCTCCAGTCCAAGTGCACCCAAAAACCTGGAGCATTTTAAAGTTTTTACTGTCTCATATTTATGTGCTGTATCAATTGTTGGTATGACTATTTGTTGTACAGAACTGAATATACTTTTTCTCAAAATTAATGGGGAGTTTATTTTCTGATAACCACTTAACTCTGTGAAACATATCTAACAATCTCTTCTGTGGCTTTCTCTCTTATGGTATTATTACAACATTATCGTCTCCACAAAGTACGATTTCTGCTTGATGATATTAATTGGAATGTCATTCAGTTATGTAGGTAACCGGAGTACACCCAAAACTGAATCTTGCGGGGATTTTGTGATTTCTCCCTCGTCACTAAAATTTTCTCTCCCTTCAACACCGAGCGAGGTGGCGCAGTGGCAAGCACACTGGACTCGCATTCGGGAGGACGACGGTTCAATCCCGTGTCCGGCCATCCTGATTTAGGTTTTCCGTGATTTCCCTAAATCGCTCCAGGCAAATGCCGGGATGGTTCCTTCGAAAGGGCACAGCCGACTTCCTTTCCTAATCCGATGAGACCGATGACCTCACTGTCTGGTCTCCTCCCCCAAAGCAACCCAACCCAACATTGGTCTCTCCCTTCAACATTGTTTGAACTATTCAGCACAACTTGTTGAATTCTATTTATGAAGTTGTAGATACTTTAATTAAAACTATTCATTGTAATTAGTGGAAACTAAAGGTAATCCACAAGTACTTGAATTATGTTGTCAGAATATCGTGTCCTATAGCCTTACTCTTTTCCTCGTTGTATTTTTGTTTAGGTATATACGGCATTTACTTCTCAGATTAAGAATTATTCAGTTTCATTGAAGCGGGCCTCTAATTAAATCAGTTGTTGTTAGAATTTGATGAATGCTACGTAGAAATCAATAGCACCGCGTAAAAGAACAGGAAAATAAACACAGTGTGTTTCAGGAGCAATAGTAAATCTTTTAGGAGGCAGTAGTATAGACTGATTTGAATAAAATAATCCATATAACATGTGCCCAATTTTTATTGCTTACAAAAATACGGCTGTTAAAATGCAACCCAACAAACTTTCGCCATAGGGTTAACCAAAGGGAAGTCCGTAGTTGATGTTCATAAATTTCACTTACAACGTGAAAGTATTATCGAATTCTGTTGACATCGCGTGAAGCCTTTGTTGAGGTCGTCTTCGCGTTCTTTTAAAAGCACAGTCTTCATAGTCCGGAAGACTATTTCGTCTCTTGAGTTAACCAAAGGGAAGTCCGTAGTTGATGTTCATAAATTTCACTTACAACGTGAAAGTATTATCGAATTCTGTTGACATCGCGTGAAGCCTTTGTTGAGGTCGTCTTCGCGTTCTTTTAAAAGCACAGTCTTCATAGTCCGGAAGACTATTTCGTCTCTTGAGTTAAGTTTTTTTTGTGGCGTTTTCGTTTGAATGAACTCCACAGCAAAATTCCAAAGGTTCGGTGGCCTTGTCGGCTGAGAAACACGTGAATTTTTGCTGATTCATGAGACATTAGGTTTATATGATGCCACCTGAAGTCTAGAATGCGCAGTGACTCCATCATACTGGAAGAACAAACCCCATAGAACATCTTCCAATAACGATGGAAACTCCGCTGCAGAGTGAAAATCTCATTCTGGAAACGATGGAAACTCTTTCTCAAGAAACTCGTAGATAGGGGACCATGTACGACAAGCCCAACAACTGACTGTCTATCATACATCACACATTTACAGAGAATCTTTCATGGAAGTGGCTTTCCACAAAAGCAAGTAGTTATTGTTATTGTCGGACACCGTCACGAGTGATAGTGGCTTCTGTAGGAAATAATATTAGTTGAATTACTTGACGATTTTTAATTCGGCAATGACATAGTTCCAATCGCCTACGTTCATCTCCTTCTCGAAGGTGTTGAGTCCGCTGTAAATGATAAGGATGATGAGGCTGAGCATTGTAGCATCCGCCATATTCTTGTGTGTGGAACGCTGATATGTGTAGAAGTTCTGCTTTTGCTTCTCGAAGGTCTACGTTCTACCAGATGAATAATGTCCTCTAATTCACCTACATTACGTTCATTTGCACGTCCACGTGAGAGAAGACTACTGGGTATAGCACCAATCTCACCCAGTTAATGAACAATGGGGAGTTTCTCGTGTAAGAATGTGTAAATACGTATGGCATACCTAAACCACCCAGTCGAATTGGGTAAAAAATCTTAAGTACAACTGAAAAATTGATTTACATAAGCTTAGGCAAAATATCACACCTTGTACTTCAAAACAAAAGTAGTTGTCGATAAATATGCCCATAGCAATTGGGATCCCTACACACGAAATAACCAACTGTACCCCTGTAACCAGTAAGAGTTGGACGCAAGTTATATGCAATATTTTATTTGAATTAGTCTGTACTACCATCTCCTACAATATTTACTATATCCTCTGAAGCTCTCTGTATAATACTTATTTGTATTTTTTTATCGATTGTGCACCATGCTATCATTACTTGTGTTTATTGGTATTTGACGTAATATTTAAGTGCTAATGACGTGTGAGATCTGAAACTGATCAGTGTGAGTGAAGGGGGGAGGGGCACCACTTCCGGTATGTGTCAAATTCAGAAAAACCATGTAATTTAAATCACGCCTATTTTTAACGTAAATCTGTAAGTGTTGTGAACATTTAGTGTGTATATGTCCACGAGATTAAAAAAGAGGTGTATGCCCGCATTCTGGTCATCACATGTCTGGCGAGATTCTGGGTCCGATGTAATAGGCGATGGGTCTGTGCTTGCCTTCGGCAGGAACTTAATTGCAGGGTGGCAAGTAAGATGCACAGTATCAGCATTTCGAAGTTTTAAAGGTGACAGAATTTTAAGTAGCATGTAGAGACTTATATATTCTCACTGTTTTTTCTAATTGTAACGCAACGGCAGCCTCCGTAATAACGCTTATACCAGAAATGGCCGTGTTCAAATAAATAATTTGGTAATACATGTAATTGATTTTTCAAATTGTAGCACAACTTGAGGGGAGCTGATAAGTTTATAGTGAAATTATTTATGTTTGTATGATGCAGTCTTGAAATAATTAAGAACATGAAGTTTTGACCGGCTTACGCGAACTTCAGCAATTACTACTATTCGCCAAAAAAGGTAAGTTAGTTCCAAAAACGGCTCTGGAATGCTATAGTATGACTAGTTCTCAGATACATACCTGGTCGTAGCTAACTGGCTTAAGAGCGGACGCTATGCGACTCGCTTGTTTTATAGTTTTTTGCATTAAACAAAATGTAATGCGAAATGCAGTATGAATAAATATGCAAAATGAAAGAATAGCAGTCATTAACAATGCAAATACACGTTTATATATAGTAAAATATGGAGAAAATATAAAGTAAGAAATGAGTGAAAGGCACTAGTAAATGCTACAAGACTGAAGGCAGCAGTGTCAAAAGAGAAAGTATTCGCTAAATGTAATATCTTGATATAAAAATTGTATTAAAAATAATTTCCGTTTAACCTTTTTTAAATTACTGAAAATGTCGTTTAAAGTTCCTTGAATTTTCGTTACGTGAGGCAGGTAATAACAACGACAAGTCCTAAAATAGAAATTCAGGAAAAAAATTGTTTGTTTATTACTTGAGTCTCTTTGAAACAAATTTAGGAGAGGAGAGCTTCCTAAAAGTCATAGCACCGATGAAGTAACGTTTAGCTGTGGGAAATACCATGTTGTCGTCCGACATTGACGATATGTAGATCATATTAGCGTATTCATTATTAAGAATGGCTGGTGTAATGCCCCCATGGAACTGGCCACATACATATAAATGAAGTAGAAACTGAGTTATTTACGATCTCCGCATTGATCGGAGTTTCTGTAGTTCGCCACGTAGAACAGAAGTGCCTCATCCAGAAAGAAAACCTAACGCTTGCCGACGTCACTACACTTACTAAACATTTCTCACCACTGTTGGAACTTTGTAGCTTTTATATTTCTTTATTAGATCTGACTTTATATCGAGACGTACGTCAGTACTTCACAGTTCACTCTATTCAAAACCATTTCCATCGGGAAACACGTTACCCAACTGTCCAAATATCGTAGCTTTCAGATTGTTTTTTGTGAAATACGCATGTTTGTACTTTCATCTTTACAGTCTGTGCTGTGCACTGAAAACAGTTCACGTGGACAGCCTCTCTCTTCACTGTTCTGATTTTGTAGCTTTCACATTATTATTTTCTGGCGTAACTGCTCACGAGAATAACATTGATCAATACGCCACTTAATTTCACAGTCCGCGCTGTTTACCGTAAACGGTCCACACGGGCCGGCCAGAGTGGCCGAGCGGTTAAAGGCGCTACAGTCTGGAACCGCGCGACCGCTACGGTCGCAGGTTCGAATCCTGCCTCGGGCATGGATGTGTGTGATGTCCTTAGGTTAGTTTGGTTTAAGTAGTTCTACGTTCTAGGGGACTGATGACCACAGCAGTTAAGTCCCATAGTGCTCACAGCCATTTGAACCTTTTTTTTTTTTTTTTTTTTTTTTTGTCCACACGGCAAACGCGTTACTCCACTGTCCGAACACTGTACCTGTCAAATTATTTTGTGAAATATCAGTTCATAACAAGAAGCACCTAGACATATTTATGCTTCACAGAGAGCGTTACACATGAAAACAGTCCGTGGTATACACCGACGACACTGTCACCATTCTGTCGCCTGCCACACGACAATAATGTTACTCCACGTCTCTCCAGACTCGTTTGTTATCGGTTCACACAGCGACCTCTCGATACATGTCGAAGCTCATCTCTCTCACAGGATATTACATGGATGTCAATGTTATAGACTTTTACGACAAATAACAATTTTTGCACGTCGAACTCTTATTAGCAGGCAGAATCAGAGAATGAAACATTACAGTCCCACATATGACAGCTACAGAATGTATATAGGAATAAGCAAAGGAAGTGTACTAGGCGCTATTGCAATTTTCTTTAATGTGAAAAGCAGAAAAAGAAGGAAACAGTTACATCGGAATATCGTAGTACCTTCATAAAATGTCTTAAAATTTAGATTGGAACTTCGCGGGAGTGATAGCCATTTTGACAATGAACTTTTGCAGGCGATAAAAATTCGTCATTAATGAACTTACCAGCATATGCGGAACTTAGTGACTGGTTCTGCTTTCACCGTAGATTATTTAATCTGGAATGCTGCTAAAGCTTCATTTTCCAAACTTGTTGTTGTTGTTGTTGTGGTCTTCAGTCCTGAGACTGGTTTGATGCAGCTCTCTATGCTACTCTACCCTGTGCTAGCTTCTTCATCTCCCAGTACCTCCTGCAACCTACATCCCTCTGAATCTGCTTAGCGTATTCATCTCTTGGTCTCCCTCTACGATTTTTACCCTCCAGGCTGCCCTCCAATACTAAATTGGTGATCCCTTGATGCCTCAGAACATGTCCTACCAACCGATCCCTTCTTCTTGTCAAGTTGTGCCACAAACTCCTCTTCTCCCCAATTCTGTTAAATACCTCCTCATTAGTTATGTGATCTACCCATCTAATCTTCAGCATTCTTCTGTAGCACTACATTTCGAAAGCTTCTATTCTCTTCTTGTCCAAACTATTTATCGTCCATGTTTCACTTCCATACATGGCTACACTCCATACAAATACTTCCAGAAACGACTTCCTACGCTTAAATCAATTCTCGATGTTAACAAATTTCTCTTCTTCAGAAACGCTTTTCTTGCCATTGCTAGTCTACATTTTAATATCCTCTCTACTTCGACCATCATCAGTTATTTTATTCCCCAAATAGCAAAACTCCTTTACTACTTTAAGTGTCTCATTTCCTAATCTAATTCCCTCTGTATCACCCAACTTAATTCGACTACATTCCATTATCCTCGTTTTGCTTTTGTTGATGTTCATCTTATGACACTGTCCATTCCATTCAACTGCTCTTCCAAGTCATCTGCTGTCTCTGACAGAATTACAATGTCATCGGCGAACCTCAAAGTTTTTACTTCTTCTCCATGAATTATAATACCTACTCCGAATTTTTCTTTTGTTTCCTTTACTGCTTGCTCAATATACAGATTGAATAACATCGGGGAGAGGCTACAACCCTGTCTGACTCCTTTCCCAACCACTGCTTCCCTTTCATACCCCTCGACTCTTATAACTGCCATCTGGTTTCTGTACAAATTGTAAATAGCCTTTCGCTCCCTGTATTTTACCTCTGCCACCTTCAGAATTTGAAAGAGAGTATTCCAGTTAACGTTGTCAAAAGCTTTCTCTAAGTCTACAAATGCTAGAAACGTAGGTTTGCCTTTCCTTAATCTTTCTTCTAAGGTACGTCGTAGGGTCAGTATTGCCTCACGCGTTCCGACACTTCTGCGGAATCCAAACTGATCTTCCCCGAGGTCTGCTTCTACCAGTTTTTCCATTCGTCTGTTAGCATTTTGGAGCCGTGATTTATTAAACTGATAGTTCGGTAATTTTCACATCTGTCAACACCTGCTTTCTTTGGGATTGGAATTATCATATTATTCTTGAAGTCTGAGGGAATTTCGCCTGTCTCATACATCTTGCTCACCAGATGGTAGAGTTTTGCCCGGACTGGCTCTCCCAAGGCTGTCAGTAGTTCTAATGGATTGTTGTCTACTCCCGGGGCCTTGTTTCGATCCAGATCTTTCAGTGCTCTGTCAAACTCTTCACGCAGTATCATATCTCCCATTTCATCTTCATCTACATCCTCTTCCATTTCCGTAATATTGCGCTCAATTACACCGCCCTTGTATAGACCCTCTATATACTCCTTCCACCTGTCTGCTTTCCCTTCTTTGCTTAGAACTGGGTTTCCATCTGAGCTCTTGATATTCACACAAGTGATTCTCTTTTCTCCAAAGGTCTCTTTAATTTACCTGTAGGCAGTATCTATCTTACCCATAGTGAAATAAACCTCAATAAAATCTCGTTGCCGGCCGCTGGTGGCCGAGCGGTTCTGGCGCTACAGTCTGGAACCGCGCGACCGCTACGGTCGCAGGTTCGAATCCTGCCTCGGGCATGGATGTGTGTGTTGTCCTTAGGTTAGTTAGGTTTAAGTAGTTCTAAGTTCTAGGGGACTTATGACCTCAGCAGTTGAGTCCCATAGTGCTCAGAGCCATTTGTGCTGGTACTGCGAACGGCTGAAAGCAAGGGGAAACTACAGCCGTAATTTTTCCCGAGGACATGCAGCTTTACTGTATGACTAAATGATGATGGCGTCCTCTTGGGTAAAATATTCCGGAGGTAAAATAGTCCCCCATTCGGATCTCCGAGCGGGGACTACTCAAGAGGACGTCGTTATCAGGAGAAAGAAAACTGGCGTTCTACGGATCGGAGCGTGGAATGTCAGATCCCTTAATCGGGCAAGTAGGTTAGAAAATTTAAAAAGGGAAATGGATAGGTTAAAGTTAGATATAGTGGGAATTAGTGAAGTTCGGTGGCAGGAGGAACAAGACTTTTGGTCAGGTGATTACAGGGTTATAAATACAAAATCAAATAGGGGTAATGCAGGAGTAGGTTTAATAATGAATAAAAAAATAGGAGTGCGGGTTAGCTACTACAAACAGCATAGTGAACGCATTATTGTGGCCAAGATAGACACAAAGCCCATGCATACTACAGTAGTACAAGTTTATATGCCAACTAGTTCTGCAGATGATGAAGAAATTGATGAAATGTATGACGAGATAAAAGAAATTATTCAGGTAGTGAAGGGAGACGAAAATTTAAAAGTCATGGGTGACTGGAATTCGTCAGTAGGAAAAGGGAGAGAAGGAAACATAGTAGGTGAATATGGATTGGGGGGAAGAAATGAAAGAGGAAGCCGCCTTGTAGAATTTTGCACAGAGCATAACTTAATCATAGCTAACACTTGGTTCAAGAATCATAAAAGAAGGTTGTATACCTGGAAGAATCCTGGAGATACTAAAAGGTATCAGATAGATTATATAATGGTAAGACAGAGATTTAGGAACCAGGTTATAAATTGTAGAACATTTCCAGGGGCAGATGTGGATTCTGACCACAATCTATTGGTTATGAACTGCAGGTTGAAACTGAAGAAACTGCAAAAAGGTGGGAATTTAAGGGGATGGGACCTGGATAAACTGAAAGAACCAGAGGTTGTAGAGAGTTTCAGGGAGAGAATAAGGGAACAATAGACAGGAATGGGGGAAAGAAATACAGTAGAAGAAGAATGGGTAGCTCTGAGGGATGAAGTACTGAAGGCAGCAGAGGATCAAGTAGGTAAAAAGACGAGGGCTAATAGAAATCCTTGGGTAACAGAAGAAATATTGAATTTAATTGATGAAAGGAGAAAATATAAAAATGCAGTAAATGAAGCAGGCAAAAAGGAATACAAACGTCTCAAAAATGAGATCGACAGGAAGTGCAAAATGGCTAAGCGGGGATGGCTAGAGGACAAATATAAGGATGTAGAGGCTTATCTCACTAGGGGTAAGATAGATACTGCCTACAGGAAAATTAAAGAGACCTTTGGAGAGAAGAGAACCACTTGCATGAATATCAAGAGCTCAGATGGCAACCCAGTTCTAAGCAAAGAAGGGAAGGCAGAAAGGTGGAAGGAGTATATAGAGGGTTTATACAAGGGCGATGTACTTGAGGATGATATTATGGAAATGGAAGAGGATGTAGATGAAGATGAAATGGGAGATAAGATACTGCGTGAAGAGTTTGACAGAGCACTGAAAGACCTGAGTCGAAACAAGGCCCCGGGAGTAGACAACATTCCATTAGAACTACTGATGGCCTTTGGAGAGCCAGTCATGACAAAACTCTACCATCTGGTAAGCAAGATGTATGAGACAGGCGAAATACCCACAGACTTCAAGAAGAATATAATAATTCCAATCCCAAAGAAAGCAGGTGCTGACAGATGTGAAAATTACCGAACAATCAGTTTAATAAGTCACAGCTGCAAAATACTAACGCGAATTCTTTACAGACGAATGGAAAAACTGGTAGAAGCGAACCTCGGGGAAGATCAGTTTGGATTCCGTAGAAATGTTGGAACACGTGAGGCAATACTAACCTTACGACTTATCTTAGAAGAAAGATTAAGAAAAGGCAAACCTACGTTTCTAGCATTTGTAGACTTAGAGAAAGCTTTTGACAACGTTAACTGGAATACTCTCTTTCAAATTCTGAAGGTGGCAGAGGTAAAATACAGGGAGCGAAAGGCTATTTACAATTTGTACAGAAACCAGATGGCAGTTACAAGAGTCGAGGGGTATGAAAGGGAAGCATTGGTTGGGAAAGGAGTGAGACAGGTTTGTAGCCTCTCCCCGATGTTATTCAATCTGTATATTGAGCAAGCAGTAAAGGAAACAAAAGAAAAATTCGGAGTAGGTATTAAAATTCATGGAGAAGAAGTAAAAACTTTGAGGTTCGCCGATGACATTGTAATTCTGTCAGAGACAGCAAAGGACTTGGAAGAGCAGTTGAACGGAATGGACAGTGTCTTGAAAGGAGGATATAAGATGAACATCAACAAAAGCAAAACGAGGATAATGGAATGTAGTCAAATTAAATCGGGTGATGCTGAGGGAATTAGATTAGGAAATGAGACACTTAAAGTAGTAAAGGAGTTTTGCCATTTAGGGAGTAAAACAACTGATGATGGTCGAAGTAGAGAGGATATAAAATGTAGACCGGCAATGGCAAGGAAATCGTTTCTGAAGAAGAGAAATTTGTTAACATCGAGTATAGATTTAAGTGTCAGGAAGTCGTTTCTGAAAGTATTTGTATGGAGTGTAGCCATGTATGGAAGTGAAATATGGACGATAACCAGTTTGGACAAGAAGAGAATAGAAGCTTTCGAAATGTGGTGCTACAGAAGAACGCTGAAGTTAAGGTGGGTAGATCACATAACTAATGAGGAGGTATTGAATAGGATTGGGGAGAAGAGAAGTTTGTGGCACAACTTGACTAGAAGAAGGGATCGGTTGGTAGGACATGTTTTGAGGCATCAAGGTATCACAAATTTAGCATTGGAGGGCAGCCTGGAGGGTAAAAATCGTAGAGGGAGACCAAGAGATGAATACACTAAGCAGATTCAGAAGGATGTAGGTTGCAGTAGGTACTGGGAGATGAAGAAGCTTGCACAGGATAGAGTAGCATGGAGAACTGCATCAAACCAGTCTCAGGACTGAAGACCACAACAACAACAACATATATTAAAAACTTGATGTGAAGCTATCATCTCTTTTTGTGACTTAGCTTCAACAATATATATAATTTAAACTTAAATTTACTGCGTAGTCGACTACAGTTTTTTATTTTTGCCATTGCACCAGTTTTGTTTAACTTGTTTATTTATTCATTTTTGCATTCAGTGTAATCTTAGACACCCCTTGCATTTAATACTTACGCGTGGTGGTGTACGAGCCGTCCTAGACTGTAGAAGCATACCACATGAAAGGAGCCTCCACGAAGATTGCAGTGATTTCCGATCATGGTAAGACTTGCAATCGGGCGTACCCTGGGCGTCAGATTTCTCTGGCAGCTGATCCTTTTCACACCAGAAACATCATTTTGGTCCTTTTCAGGACCACAGTTGACCATCATATCGATGAATATAGAAGGTATATCATCACCAAAAGAAGAACTGTTACAAGTGCTGTTCAGATATATGTACATATTTATTGATGTGTGTGGCTACAGTGAATTTGTATGTTTCTGACTCGAGAATAAATAAAAACGTCTTATTACACAAGTGCTGGCATGTAATTAATTAATTAATTAATTAATCCTAATCAGTTTAGGTCCTTTAGGCTTTCACATCATCGTATCCACCTAAGAACTCACAGTAATTTTAATAAGGGAAACATTCATAAAACAGTATTAATAGAATTAAAAATGAATTGAACCTGTGTAGAGATAACGTGAATAAATAGTACTGACTAAGAACTGACAAAGTTAATATTGGCAGTACAGCTACTACAGCCATAACGCGGAATCTTATCGGTAATTCCTAATTGCTAGATGTACATTGCTTTTTAGTGCAAGTGGGGGTGATGTTAAGGCACTAACTTTGCTGTGTCGATAGCGGGTCGTGTACAGGGGTTTCATGTCGTTAGGTGACACATTTGCATTAATAGGAAGACTATCATTTGCAAGAAGTGCTGGCAGGAAAAACAGTCAGCGTGAGGTTTATAATAGTCAGAAAGAAAGTATTGTATCAATGAAAGATGTAGTCTGGCTCTGGTCTTCATATCTTTCTGCTCCTTGTGAAACCATGAACCACGAACCTTGCCGAGATGGAACGGCTCTCGTACCTCAACAACGTAAATAGCCGTACCATATGTAGAACCACAACTAGAGGCGTCTGTGGATAGGTCAGACTAATCTGTGGTTCCTGAAGAGACGCAAACAGTGTGGATAGTTGTCTGATACTGCTTTGTAACACCAGCCAACATAGCCTTGCTGTGCTGGTACTACGAACATATGAAATCAGATATCAACTTCTTGGACAAAATATTCCGAAGCTAGAATAGTCCTCCTTTCGGATCTCCAGGTGGGGCCTTCTCAGGAGTAGTCATCATCAGGAAAAACAGAAGTGGCGTTCTACAGGTCCGACCGTGGAGTATTGGATACCTTAATCGAATACGTAGGTTAGAAAAGAAGAAACATAGGACAGTGAATAGTTTGAAGTTAGATGTAATGGGAATTAGTGAAGTGTGGTGGCAAGATGAATACGACTTCTTGTCAGGTGAGTACAGGGGTCAGGTGAGTACAGGGCTATAAATACAAAATCAAATAATGGTAATTTAGGAGTAGATCTTGTAATGAATAGGGAAAAAGCATTGTAGGTAAGATGCTAATAGTGAAGACATCATCGTAGACAGACAGACACGAATCCAACACCCACCTCATTAGTACAAGCTTATACATCAACTAGTTCCGCAGATGATGAGAAGACTGAAAGAATGTATGATACGATTAAAATTAGTTATTCAAATAAAGATGATGAAAATTTAATTGTGATTGGGGATTGGAATTCGATGGTAGGAAAAGGAAGAGAAGAAAAATTAGTATTATAACGTGGACTAGAGAAAAGGAATGAGCAATGATGAATCCTGGTCGAATTTGGCACAGAACACAATTTAACCATCACTAACACTTTGTTAAGACTTATACATTTAGGCATACTCACGAAATTGTCCAGGTAAGCGTGTGGAATAATGTCCCAATCCTCCACAGCGGTCTCTGTGATAGCCTGTAAGGTCACTGGTGGTCCTGGACGATTGAATACTACTCATTTAGCTGGCCTAGGCATTCTCCATGCTATTGAGATCTGGAGCATGTGGAGGGTATTACATTAGACTGATTCTACGCTCCACTTGGAAGGTGTTCACTAGATTGTGGCGATGAGGGCTTACATCCCGACCATCAGCGTGAATCCTGCTCTAGGATGTTCACCAAATGGAGCTACAGTGCATGTAAGATCGTCTTTCCGATACTTCGCACCAGTTTTTGCTTTTGAAATGTGTTGTTAGATGAAAATGATGAAGACTAGATTGGTGGATCATGTAAGTAATGAGGTGATACTGAATGAAGTTGGAAAAATATATTTACGGAGCAACATGAGGAAAGTGAGGGAAGTGTGTGGGATAAAAATTGTAGATGTAAAGCGAGAATTGATTTCAGTAAGAGTGTTCATATGGATGTAGGTTGAATTAATTATTCAGAGACGAAGAGGCTTGCACAGGATAGACTAGTAGGAGAGCTGCATCCAACCGGTCTTCGTACTACAGGTAACAACAACAGTATCAACAACAACAAGCTACCCTGTCAGTAGGACGTGTTCGGTGATTGCGTGAACGGTGGTCGCTTTTGCTTGCCCATTTATTCGATTTGTGATATTTCTGGCCTCTCTCACAATTGAATTTTCCCGTTCTTCTACCATTTTACCTACATAGATTATCATTAACTGTGTTTTGGTAATAACGCCCAAGCTGAAATTTTTGTGATTTCTAACTCTCAGATACTAGATACTCGCCTGGTTTGCTTCAGCCGTATGCAGCATGTTGTATCTTCGTTTCTTACGTTCGGAAATGCGGAGAGTCTTTGGCTGATTTGTTAGTATGAACTTAAAATGAGAAGCTGAATTGGTAAATATTTCTCCATCGGTATTGTAATATCAGCAATACATTTCCCTGTACCCTGTGGATCGAAGACAAAAAGAACAACTTCCTTTGAAAATCCTTCTAATGACGATCTTACCCAGTTGTTACGGCTATATAATAGAGTGTTGTATGACTGCCTCGGGAAAAGGAATCGTAAAGTTTCAGTGCCAACTACGTAGCTTAACGATAGGTGTATGTTGAAAAATTGGGTCACTTGGCCGATTTGATGTAGAATATCGTTGAATATATTGTAATTAGTTTTAGCATCCGAGGCGGAGATGTGCAGAGTCTTTAAAGCAACGCCCGAAGAATTTCTTTAATTTCATTCTCGCAGATGGAGCTGGCATGATTAATGGGAACTTTGCCAATAGCAGTACGGCGATGTGCAGGAGACAAACGATGGGGAATAGTAAGACTACACTGCTGTGTGAACTTGTGTCTTTGGGTCACTAATCTAAGTAAATGTTTGTAACAGCTTAGTAGTTAGCTACTTAATGGCAGCAATGTGCACATTGCGTGTTTGCATTTGAAGCGCGCGGGGGCTTCGTCTGAAATACAGGAAAAATGAAGTGAATTTTTACAGGCGTGTTCACGAAGAGGTCGTAAGTGATGGAACTCAGTCGTCGATTGAAGGAGGATGAGGAAGGAAGTAGAAATGCTCGAAATCGATGGTATTTTGTTGGCATTTGAAAGAAGTTTGGTTCAGAACCTTCCCCTAGTTTACCCAAATCACTTGAAGTGAATACTGAATTTGTTCCCTTGAAACAAACCTGGTTTAGTTAGTCTATGCAATCAGGGATGGTGCGGTCAGGGACCCATGCTTCGTCGTTAGATCCGTATTGCTTCATACAAATTTCACCCAAAACTTGTGTCGGGACACGATATTACCCAATGAGTCAAAGATAAGCCTTCCTTTAAAAGCGTTAGAGTACAGGAAAAACACTTCCTGGAGATACAGAACAACGCCAATTAGTACAACATCTCTAGAATCAAAATTAAAGCCTAGTATTGTATTGTATTGTATTGTTGTCCTGTTCCACATTCATATTTTCAAGATCCCGACTTCCAGAATTCCACTGGAGTAAACCGATATACAGGTCGAGCTTTATTTACGTCTGCAATTCACATGACATTAACTTTTGCGTTTGGTTGCATTGGTGTTACAGTATCGGGGGCACAAAGTGTGCGTGAGAGTTACGAGTCGTAGTAGGTCAGAAATTGATCAACGTAGTTACGAAAATTGTTTTTTGCTATTTCAAACCATTTACAGATTCACGAACCCGTACCTTGCTGATATTCGATATGAATATCCGCACTGTAGATGTAACAATAACAACAGAGGGGTGTCTGCCGAGAGGCCAGACGAACATATGCTTCCTGAAGAGGTGCAGCCGTCTTTCAAGTAGTTGCAGCAGTACCGGTCTATATAATCGACTGATCTGGCATTGCAACACTAGCCAACATGGTCTTTCTGTGCTGATACTGCGAAAGGCTGAATGCAAGTGGAAATAACAACTGTGATTTTTTTACGAGGGCATGCAGCTCAACTCTATGACTTAATGATGATAGCGTTCTCTTGGATAAAATATTGGCCGCGCAGAGTGGACGCACGGTTAGAAGCGCCATGTCACTAATCGTGTGGCCCCTCCCTCTGGAGGTTCGAGTCCTCCCTCGGGCATGGGTGTGAGTGTTGTTCTTAGTTTAAGTTATTTTAAGTAGTTTGTAAGTCTAGGGACCGATGACCTCAGCAGTTTGGCCGCTTAGGAAATCACACACATTTGAACATTTGATAAAATAGTACGGAGATATAATAGTCCCCCCATTCTGATCTCCACATGGGGACTATTGGAAATAATGTCAACAAGACGAACAAGACAGGTTTCAACGGCTAATTTTGTTCTTCAGTGCATGTTCGCCGGTTTTTTACGATTTGAGCAGTGTGAATATGATTGTAGAATACAACCGAAACTAGTCATCATGCTTTAATTGAATAATGAAAATAGGGGTCTAGGCGTTAAAAGTTTTTACATTAAACAATTTTTATTTAGTAAGCAGTGGTACAATGTTTGTTTCCAAAGATGATGCTGTTTTCCAAGACAACAGGGCCCCGTTTCACACAGCTTGCATCGACCACAATCAACAGATGTCAATATTATTGAGCTTCTGTGTTTTATTTGGATAGTAGGATACTTGTAGGGATCCTCTTCAATTACCGTTACATGAACTTCGTACTACTGTGTAGGAAGAATGGTGTAAGAATCCCTTGAAAACCACGTACGACCTGTATTTATCCATTCCAAGACAACTGAAAGCTGTTTCGAATGCCAACTGGTTTCCTACGCTGTATCAGGCGTGGTAATAGGTTGGTTTTTTTTTTGATGTTTCAATATTTTTGCCCACGCACGTTAGTTGTCGGAGTGTAGCCTTGTATGGGAGTGAAACGTTAACGATAATAAATTCAGACAAGAACAGATGCCTTTCAAATATGGCGTTACAAAAGACTGCTGAAGATTAGATGGAGTAGCAGTTAGAAGGTGCTCAATCGATTTGGGGGGGGGGGGGGGGGGGGACCTGTGACACAGCTTGAGTGAAGGAGGGGAATGTTTGATAGTTCATGTCCTAAACCATCAAGGAATTGTTAGTTTGGTAATGGAAGGAAGTGTGGAGTAAAAATTGTAGAGGGAGATCAAGGCTTCAATACAGTAAGAGGGTTGAAGTGGGTATAGGTTGTGATAGTTACGGAGGGATGATGAGGCTTGCACTAGATAGACCAGCATGAAGAGCTGCAACAACATCATTTTCTTGACAAAGTATCCCAGACGACAATATAATAAAATTACTCAAGAGGATTGATTTTATGTTGCTGGTTAGTTGTCAGTATGATTCGTTTCACAGTAGAAGACGCCTACAGTTTGAGACACTCTACACATCCCATTGTAATGACATGCTTCTTCATATCCACGTATCAAACGAGTTTTATGGCAAGAGATGTACAGAATGACACTTGAAATTTTCTTGTCATAACATTTAGCAGGTATCTGGCAGGTATTCCTGACAGCAATCACATAAACAACAAAAGCCTTACAGGTACATTAACGCACTACAGCCAGCTATTGTTTGTTTTCACACATTCCGTTCTGATGATCTGGAGAGGGAGGAAGGCCGCAAAGCGCTAGAGGTGGAGAGTCCGCCGTGCACCTTAATATTCAGGGAGGTCCGCTTCTGTCTCGAGGGCAATATACGTGGGAGCCAGGGTGACATGACGTGCTGCTTGAGTTATGAGCCGGAACCCGGCCTGCGCTGTGCTCCAGGCTAGTCTAACCTACTTACATGGTCACGCTGATGCGTTTCGACCTCAACTTGTTGAAAAGCGCAAGTTCGAGCTGCGCTGCCATGTTACAACTTCTGTTATTAGGCATAGACGCTATTATTAAGCACGACGGACGCCAGTGTCTACATACGACGTGAAAGAGTTTTGTTGTTCTGAGAGTGTTTGCGCAACGGCGAAACGCATGAGTCATAACCGTCGTATGAGACAGGGTAACTGGTGGCCCATCTTGAGCACTCTGTTACACAATAGAAACGTGTTACGGTGAAACGTAAAATTTTCTAAAAGTCCTCTGCATCCAGCACAAAATTAAGGCAAGCTAGATCGACGCCCCGTGTCGCAAACAGAACGAATTACTGGCAGAAAGCCGATGTTGCAAGTAACAGAGGAAACCCGGAAGATATTGCAAGATAGGAGGCTGGACCTGTGAAGTGCGGCTACCGATCGCCAAGATGACTCCCGCTTTCGGTGCTGCTGTCTGTCCGATCTGCCGTCTTCCATGAACTTGACGCCTATCTCAGTTGGATAATTTACAACGTCTAGTTTAGGAACTACGTATAGAGCTCTGACGTAATAATTTATTTTTCACTATGAAGAATCTGTATAAAGGAACTTCTTACTCGAATAAAGTTGTTTAAATATACCTACTCTTATCAGAACGGAGATGTTCAGTCCCATTAATCTTAATTTTTGGAATTTGACCGACTCCTACTTGAATCCTTATGTATCTCCGATTGTCAGTTCTGCTTCACGATCCACTATTTTACTGTTTTAATTTCTTATTGAGAAGATTCTGGAAACAATAAGGGACAGGAACCATAAATGATATTCCGGTTTTCGTAAAGCTTTGTGCACGATATCACTATCGCCAATCTGATGTATAAATCCGAAGGTTTTAAAGAATTCTATAATCCAGAGAGGCGGAGTTTTGGCTTCTGAAGTGGCACAGGATCATGCTTCGACGTACACAGCGATAAGGAAAATACAAACAGAACAAGTTGCAGTCTCTTCTTGTGGTCGCGATTCAGTTTCATAAACGGACATAAACTTTTTCAATACATAGATAGTTTTCGCCGCCCACCTTTCGTGATAGATCCCTTTGGAACACGGAAAGATACTCCATGAGATGGTTCTTAGAGAAGAGAATTCGCAGCGAATTAAAAAATAGTCAATATAATCGTCTCATATATCTTATGCCTGCAAGATAAATACCTGTATAAGAGATCTTTTTCAAAATTTTTTCAGTCAAAACACAAGCACCTCGAAAAGGAATCGCATTTCATGCCGCTGCGACAGAGACTAATGATTTAACGGAAAGGCCATTCAGTGCGACTTTCATGGACAACTGTTTCCTGCCATGTCCCGTAGTAAGTTAAACGACCAAATGTGCGTAAAGTGAGCAGCATTGAACTAACGGTGCATTTGCTTTTCTTTTATTTTCTAATATATTTGTGTGTAAAATTTATCTTTTAAGTACATTAATACGTAAGTTACTGATTTGTTGATTTTCATTTACGTTTCACTCTACTCTGTTAATAGTTGGCTGCGCTCGCTCAGACTTTGCTTTCTCAGGTAACTGATGACTCATTCCATGCATGTACCTCGGGGCGCGTTTCAGCTTCTGACTGATCAAAAACTGGTTATCTTTTTCGATTGTAAGGACCTTGAAAGCTGCGACGTGTGCTAATTCGTCAAGATTCTCAAAGAAATTCTTTTTTCTTTTCACTTGTTAAGTTTCGACGACCTCTCAGAAAATTTCTGTAGTTGCTGCCGTTGCTGATACAAACCTTCTAATTTTAGTATGCAGTTTCTCAGCTCGTGTTACGGAAGCCGTTAATTTTCCACATAGATTTTCACTTCCACACAGTATGACACTCTGATGTGTAGTTAATTTACTCACCCGCATATTGTAAAAGGAAAATGTTAATGTTGATTTTAAAATATTAGTTTCACAGATGGTGGTTTACTCCCAGTGATTTTATGCTAATGTTGGTCACACAAATATATATAATTTTCCGTAAACGAACTGAAAACAAAAACGTTGTATCTGCTGCGACTACAAGCTTCCCTCTAAAGTAGATGAAGATTCGGGTTTTCCGCGTTGGGTCGTAAACAGGTTCAGTAATTCATACTTCTGTTCAGCTTATTTTGGGCTCTCTCTGCCTAGCTTGCGGTCGCTGGCCCATCACATTGTCTGACAAACGTGATACATTCTGAGAACACATTCAGCTACTAAAATCGAAGGAGATAATTTGTCTACATTAAATTCTCGAGCAGAAGTGAGCCGCCAACTCGATATTTTTTCGGGAGATTTATCTAATGTCCATGTAGCACACAGTTGAACGATCTCGAGTGAACTACTTCCCGTAGATAAACGAATTTGCACATATCTACAGTATACTGAAATTCAGAGCCAGAGGTCATGTACAGTTGTGCAATCTAAGGCATTTACGTATTGTCATGCCTAGTAGCTGTGGTGTTAAGTTCATGTTAGTCACAAGAATGCTCCGGAAGTTCCATTTCTTCCAAACACTAGGGTATTTGTATACTGCTGTGGCTTTTTGTGATTCGTTGTAAGTAAAAAGCTATATATTTTATTCATAAATGTATTACCTTGTTATAAAGGTGTAGTAATGTGTTTTTAAATAGTTTACTGTGCTAGCGCAAACGTAATGTCTCACATAAATAAATTGAGTTCATAGTATTGCGCTTTTAATGATCTGAAATAAATACAAGTCTCCACGTGACGACCAGCAATTAAAGCCTCAAGTGCCTCCTTTATTATTTCTGGTAGTAAATAGTAAATGAAACAGGTAGAAGTTTTAATTACAAAATCAATAGCGTTGTTTTTAAATTGTCAAGCTATTCCGAATTAAATTGCTACATATTTACGAAAATGTGACATTAAATGCACCATACTGTTCTCAAAGTGAAACATTTGAAAATAAGTTGGAAATGAACCAAATTTTATGTATGAGCTCACCATGAACAGTAATAAAGCCGACTTCAGTAGTAGAAGAAATTCTGCCCGAAAAATGATACTTAAATTCGACCGTCGCCTTACCGGGCGCAAGTTTGTCAACAAAACTGTACAATCAATAGCGTTAACAGACGCTTTCACGCTAAACAATACTCCATCCGTACACTAGATGCTATTTGGAGATCGCCGAACATCGTTAACGTAAAAGAAACCATTTTAATTTTTTTTTTAAATCTTAACATTCGCGACAATTTGTAAAATAAGGGACCATCAGATGAAATGTAAGAAAGGCAAATTAATGAGAAATGACAAAGTACTAGAAAATGAACCCATATGGCCAGTTAGAAATAATCACAGTTTGTGTGTCATTCTTACCGTCACTGGTATTTGAAGGACATGGAAGATGAATAAAAGTTCAGGAGCCGCGTAATGATTCTTTCGTAACGAAGATAGACAAAGACTATAACTTAAAATATTTCCTCTGCCGTGGTTTGATTGTAATGTTATTCTATTTTCTCTACGTTTCAGGTAAGGATCCTGTAGACTATCCTCTTGTCTTCGGGAAAGGGCGGAGATTATTCGAAGGTAATGTACTTTTTAGATATTAGCTTTCATGGTGTCTGAAATGATAAGTCTTCGAGGACCAAACAAGAGATATTTTGGTTTGTATTTTTTCCTTAATGTTAAGGGACTTCTTTACATTAGCGTTCCCTATTTTCATCAAACTGTTTGCAGGCTTTTCCTAAAGGAAATTTATGTAAGAATAATCCCAGTTTCATTTTATGCATCGGAACTATAAAGTGATAGAATCATCTCCCCAACGCCTTGAAAGTATGCTGATGGGAGTGAAACGGAGACGAGTGCGAAGTGCTGTGTGGAGCTGTTTTGCATGTGGCATATGGTTTTCAAATAGCTTCATATCAAGATCATACTTAACTATCATGGCGCTTCGATAATGCATTTATTTTATTTAGAGCGAAAAATTAAAGACGCAAAATTTATGTTCTCCGTTGCAGAAAGGGGGTGGATGACAGTGAATACAGTTCTAAAAGAGACTGCAGCGTAATGAATATTTTGTTACAAATAAAAATTTATGCCATACTGGGAGTCTAATTTACATTCCCTGTTTATCGCGAACAATTACCTTAACACAAGAGAAATTTGTGTCTTTCAGTAACTCGTGCTCGGACAGCCTAAATGATAATGATGACTGTCCAGCTCATCCTTTCATTTGGCACGACTTACCCACAACATCACAGTTTCAGTATTTCCGAAAGATTTTCGTGATATCATTTCATGTCATTACAGTTTCATTGTTCGTTCCCATTTCAGTAGATCTCGGGGACCCTTCTTTCTTGTAACGTTAATTTACACACCAGAAAGCTTGCAGTCGCATCAGTACAGTCCGCCGCTCTGTAGCCGCTGAGGATAAGGCTTAAATAACTGTAATTGATAAATAAACATTCCATGAAAATCGTCACTGTGTGCTGTTTCTTCAAGAATTATCTTTAACTAAAGTGGAAGAAGGGCATAATTTTGATCGGTAATGTAACACGAGCGTTGTTTTTACTGTATAGATGCGTAAATTAGGAAATGATGATAAGCTGAAAGCTATTTATTATGACTCGGATTTGTTTGTGAAAGCGGCCGTTGCGGATGGAAAGCTCCACTTGTCTGGTGACGTTAAAACCATTACGCTTCGCGTGCAGACAGGAAATATACACGAGGATGACGCAACAGACGACCATATGTCGTATTCCGTCTCGCATACCAGTTTATAGTATTATCATTAGTGCGTAAGCGGTACGAGCCAGTATTTCCACCACGAAAGACCTCTTGCGGTCCCTGATTCCAATTCAAGTTCCTCGAAGAAGAGGTAGCTCACATCTCTTCCTACCTCGGACGCTTTTGCCTTCAGGAATTCGGGTATTTAGTTATACTTTTTTTTGCAATTCAGCTTTCAGTTGTAAGTAAGTTAACACGATAGTTTTTGTAGTCGCCGGTTTTTGAAAGTGATTTAACATGTTGTTTCTACGGTGTCCAATGGCGGACGAGACTACACAGTACCGAGACTACCAAACTATTTTTCTCACTTTGCTTATACTCCCGTCTTGTTCTCTACACTAACTCTTCACGCTTCCAATTAATTCAATCAGACATACCTTCCAGTCAGTTTTTTTCGTGTGTTATATTTAGATTCTCTCTTCCTTTAGAAGACCCGGCAATACATTGTGGCTTCCCGAATTATACTTTTTCATCTGTAATACCGAATATCTTTGTTGATTTCGATTCCCGTGGTTCGTGAGACATTTCTGTTTGTGCTTCAAGTAATATTCTGTGGGTTTTCTGTTTTTTCATCGGCTTTGCTGAAATTCCTTTGATAATATCATTTCCAAACTAAACGCACTCGGTTCCTCTGGAAAATAGGCATGGTTGTTAGCGGATTTGGCATGGTCAATTTAAGGGTTGGCCGGATGCCTCGTCGCCCTTTGAACGCAATGTGTGAACTCCAACTGTCTGCGTTGCGGAAGTTGTCTAAATGTTGCGAATATAGGTATCAGCTCGTTATTCGTATAGTCGGATGTGGGGAAACTGCCTAAAAATCACACCCTAACTTGCCGCAGCACCGATCCTGGTCATTCAAGCGCCGGGTGGATTTGATCCGTGACCGCCGGCCGAAGTGGCCGTGCGGTTAAAGGCGCTGCAGTCTGGAACCGCAAGACCGCTACGGTCGCAGGTTCGAATCCTGCCTCGGGCATGGATGTTTGTGATGTCCTTAGGTTAGTTAGGTTTAACTAGTCCTAAGTTCTAGGGGACTAATAACCTCAGCAGTTGAGTCCCATAGTGCTCAGAGCCATTTGAACCATTTGATCCGTGACCGCCCCATCTCCCCGTCCCTGATGCGGTGCTCTAACACGCACGGCTGTTCAGACAGGTCAGTTGCCTACCTTAAATTATAATTAATATTTGTACTACTCACCGACGGTTGGAGGCCTTTGTACCTCACAGACTTTACCCCATAAGTACTAACAAGAGACGGAATAATAAAAAAAATAAAAAAACAGAGAAACGTCAAGATGGTGATTTTTAATGCTTCAGGTATTCTACATTGTCTCTCCCCATTCGACGACGATGCACAGAACGTTTGTGCAAGCATGTGCAACTGCCAGAAAAGTCATTATTTGGGACAGAGCCGGGCAAACTTTGCACCCAGTTTGCTCTTCTTCAACACACACTATAGAATGTCTTGAACACTTGATTTAGAAATACTGCTCCAACGCGGTTTGTGACATAACAAAATTGACAAATACTGCTAGAAGTCCACTAATTAACACTGCCTTATCACAATTGGGCGAATGCACTTTTGTTGTTCACGGTTGTCATTCGAGTTGCTACCGTAGTTACTGCGCTGACGTCGCTTATACGCCAGGAATAAAATCACTCGTGGAACTTTTTGGACGGGCGGTGTATATTATCAAATGGTTCTAATGGCTCTGAGCACTATGGGACTTGACTTCTGAGGTCATCAGTCTCCTAGAACTTAGAACTACTTAAACCTAACTAACCTAAGGGCATCACACACATCCCTGCCCGAGGCAGGATTCGAACCTGCGACCGTAGCGGTCGCGCGGTTCCAGACTGTAGCGCCTAGAACCGCTCGGCCACTCCGACCGGCTGTATATTATCCACAAGTTCTATGAGTAATATAGCACCAAGTTGCAAGAAGACTACAATTTACCAACATTAGGGCTGTCTTCCTGAATTTTTCTCTTTACTTAGATTTACACAGATATCGTTAAGGCCACAAATTTCAGCACTGCACGAAATATCACAAATCTCAGCCCCCAAACAGGCTGAGAACGCCCCTCTAAACTTCTGTAGAGCAGTGTTTCTCAACCTAGGGGTTAATGTGTAATTTTTTCAGGGATGACAACAGAAGGTCACGAAAATAAATTATTTTTTATAGGTCATTACTCTTACCATTATTGTGTAAGACCGTAATACTGATTACACACCTCACCAATAATTACAGTTTTTTTCAAATACTGGCATTAATGAGTGACACAACGTGGTGAAGATTATAGTTTGTGACACGAATGTAGGAACAATATGTTTCTCACATCGTCTACACATTCATTACAAGATAGTTCAGACACGTGCATCACATATGTTTAAATATCTCATGAAAATTTCTTTACTGATTGTTGTAGTTCCCACAAGACAGTAGGAGTTATTTCAGAATGCACTTCGCAGTAGTCAACGAACTAATTAACAACTCAACACTATTTATGACTGTAATGGCTGTAACACTGTTGCGGGAGCCACACTGTACTATTATTATTACTACTACTACTATTATTATTATTATTATTATTATTATTATTATTATTATTATTATTGTTATTATTCGTGGCAGTTGCCAGACACAAAGCATTGGCAGCTTGAAGTCTTCCAGTTCAAGACTCCATCAGTTAAGTGTTTTACAAACAGAAGGCCCAAGTATGTTGCACTCATTTTAACTGATGCGTTGATGGTACAATCCGACAAGTCGAAACTTGTCCCGAAGATTATTATACGGGAAGAATACAGCTAAAGAAATATGCGATATAAATTTTAGCTACTAATACCCACTATAAATATTTTAAAAGAAATATTGAAAATGCCAGATTCGTTGGCCACCTGGCGGCTGGAGAGGTGTTCACCCCTGCCAGAGCTGTGGCATACTGCGCATGCGCAACACGCCGGCGCATGAACTTCATCGACGGCGCATGCCAGGCAACATGACACAACACGATTGTAATTGTAAAGCGAAGTTCGATAAGTGTTTACATTTGTTATTTACTTTCTTGGACATTTATTCGAAAAATGTTGAACTTCCGTTAGAAACTCTGAAAACGTAAGCAAGAATACCTTCGTAGCCTAAAGAAAACATGTACAAAAACAGCTTTCACTGACAAGGAATAGGCTGTGGATTTTTGGTTAGACGAAGAATGGAGAAAACGCCTGAAGTTAAGCAGTGTGCAAAGTTTGTTTCGTTTTGTAAAATCTGAATATGAACTGTATAAATGGAAAACAGACACAGGAATTTAGAAATATGCACCAAAATGAGACTTGAGAAAATGTGAAAGAAAAACTGATTCGAAAGAATTACTGCGCCGCTACCGAACGATATCTGTGAGACTGTGCCCTCCGAATTGCAGGTGAGAAGAAAATTGGTGGTCTCAAAGTTTCTTCGGCCTGATTAAGCAGATTCAAGAAATCATAGAGAATAGAACGCCGCAAAAATTCGAAGATTAGTTCAGGTCAACGTGTGGAGGAGATGCTTTTAATGGGCAGTACTGTAAAGAAATTCGTAGTTGACGTGAAGACGAAACTTCCTCTTGCCCCACGACATCTGATGTGTCCAACGCCGGTCAGGTACGTCTCGTGAAACAACTGCGAGTAAACCGCCCTTTATCATTTCGAGGCGAAAAGAAAGTCGGTTGTGCAATCGATGAATGCTATGACACGTTCGTATACAATAAAGCCAATGATAAGTATCAGTGGGAGTGCTGTTTCTGCATCCTTACGTCTATTGTTAGGGACCTCAAGTCAAATTAGAATAACAAATAAAAAGAAATGAGTCTTTAATTGCAAAAATTGTGTAACGGACGTATCAGAATCGGGAAAAACTGGAAAGAAAAAGTTTATTCGAAAATTTGCCTTACCAGTGTCATAAAACATTTCATTACTTTTTTAGACTTTTCGTCTGGACATAACGATGCGTCTTTCTTTGAGAAAGACGACGAAAACCTATTGACTCTTTGTCATTTTTGATTTTCATCGGAACATTAATCTCAAACTTCGGTCATTTGTGCATTATCAGTTTGCGTCATCACGTTCTACGAATCTGATCAACTATGCCTGATACACAGAGCAATGTGCAGAAAAACGACATCCATACCCAATCCTTCTAAATAAAACTAGTAATTGTGTGCCTGAATGCATTAATGTTTCTTTTATCAGATGTTTCTGGTGTAAAGAAAGTTGTTTTCAGGTATAAAGGTAATTTTGTTTTCACGATTTCGCATTTTTGTGATATGTACATGTACGGAAGAAACAAGGAAGTGTTTCATTGTTAGCAAAATATACATTATCCAATAAATTATCATAAGAAGTGTGATACAGGAATTATTATAAAATGATGGATGTGTAAGAAATATTTCGTTTCCATAAAGTAAAGTCTCGATTGGTGGAAGTCGTTTTTAATGAACATCAAACACAGCCTTAATTTTTTCCTCTGCTACTCATCTTTGTAAACACTACATCCGAAACAGTTTACCTATCGATATGACCTGCAAGTTATTCAGAAACTTTATTATACGTGACGTTTTGGTATGGTTTCGTTGTTTAAAATTCACAAATGTGCACCTTGGATTTTCGTACTATAGTACGCTCTTTTGTCAAGACTATTTCGGCTCATTCGCCAAGACGCGCACGGGGCACGATGGGCTGTGCAAACCGCTGAGTACCTTCAACGTTTCTTTAAAAAAATACTTGCAGTTCGTCTTAGCAGGTAAAATTTTGACATTGCATTTCTTACTGTGATTTCCTCGTGTGTACAAAATTCCAGGGTCTGTTCCGGCATCTCGGATTGGATCATTCTCTCACGAGCTGATTTTAAATGTGGGTGCAGGGTGGGGACGAATAAGTATCGGTAGGAAGAGGAGCGGTGCAATAGAAATACATTTTGTTACAAGTATCTTCTCACTGTGCATAGGCAGCTATTTTTCTCTGAGAAAGGATTGTAAGTAGCAATACTGAAGCATTTAAAATTGCTTCGTCCTTCCATAGAAGGTTCTTAGAAATAATCAGTACCAGTTGTCCCGCTGACTGGTTAGTTAGTGAACTAATGAAAAAACATAAAAACGACATGTCATTTATCTTAAAGCATTTTAGAAGTAAGTGTTCCGAGGAAATTCTTTTTCATTCTAATGTTTAGTTAGGCGCTAACGCTGTGCTGGCGGGGAAAGGGGGGGGGGGTGTACTCACGAATACCATGTTTCACTCAGAAAGGCTGAGATCCACTAGTGTAAAGTAAGGTTTCTCAAACTGTGTTCCGTAGAAGATTGATGTTCTGCGGTAAATGAATAAGTGCTCCGCGAAAAGCTATATTTTGACATTTTGGCAATACTAATTATTTTTTTAATTTTATTATTATATCTGTGTTATTAGTTATTATTTAAAACTGAAGTTGTTGCTGAGTAAAACAATATTTTCTCATTTTTCAAAATTTTATTAACCTTCAAAATAAACAAGTTGTTCCATCGAAGCAGCTGGGTTCTCAAAGTGTTCCGTGAGAGGAAAAGTTTGGGAACGCTTGGTCTAGAGCGTGACGTGTGTTCGAGCCTTATGTAGGGGCTACTGTACAATCGTTCACGCCTTGCGTCCAAAGTTCCGCGCTAATACAGTATTAGTTAACCGTGCGCGTTCTTGATAAAACAAAGCTGTCTCTGGAGGTTGGGCGCTGATAGAGCGAGCACACGGGGACTCAGCGCTCTTATGAGGGCGCCCTGATGCCGGCGCACGCCTGCCACCAGTGACTGCGCTGCTTGTTCCAGAGTCCCGCAAACAGCCTCCCTCCTCCCGACGCCGGGTTAATCCGCGGCCGAGGAGGCAGATAACAAGCATTGTCCGGGAGCGGCTCTGCTGGCGGCGCGGCGCCCCCACAATCTCTCTCCATAACGCCGCCGTGTCCACCATTTCCGTTATACTCACCTAGTTTGTATACCTTTTACCATTCTTGAGTCTTTTCCGCATTGGGTGGTATATAACATAAATCAGTTCAAACTTCACACTGATACTTCCCGCTAAAGGTTTTATTTTATGCTCCTAATACAGAGTGTTTCAAGAAGAATTATCTACATCTACATTTATACTCCGCAAGCCACCCAACGGTGTGTGGCGGAGAGCACTTTATATGCCACTGTCATTACCTCCCTTTCCTGTTCCAGTCGCGTATGGTTCGCGGGAAGAACGACTGCCGGAAAGCCTCCGTGCGCGCTCGAATTTCTCTAATTTTACATTCGTGATCTCCTCGGGAGGTATAAGTAGGGGGAAGCAATATATTCGATACCTCATCCAGAAACGTACACTCTCGAAACCTGGACAGCAAGCTACACCGCGATGCAGAGCGCCTCTCTTGCAGAATCTGCCATTATCCGATTATGGACGGTAATAATTCCGAAACATGGGACTTGCCGGCAAGGAAATGTGTGTTCTTTGAATAGGCGGGCCTAGAGTTTCAGAAAATGGCCATTAGATGTCACGCAATGTGTCTTCTCACTTCGCAGTCATTCAGAAGTAGGATGGTGTCCACTCAACAGAAGGCATTTTCCAGTTTGCGAAAAGTGAGTCAGTGATTACGAGGTCCAGCGTTCTTTTCGTCGGCGTTTTGTCATTATTCCGCTTGCACGTAAGAACATTGGTCGTTGGTATTGCGAGTTTGAAGATATAGGGTGCTTGTGCAAAGGTAAGAGTCCAGGTCGACCTCACACTTCCGATGACGTCGTGGAAGTAATTTGACAAATGTTTGAGCAGAGTCCACGGAAGTCTAATCGCCGCGCAAGCAGAGACAAAGCAATGCCTCTTACAACTGTGTGGCTTGTGTTAAAGCGTCGTTTGGTCTATAAACCAGACTGACTACAATTAGTGCAAGCTTTTCGGGTTGGTAATAAAAGGAAACGGGATAACTTGAACAGTGCTCTACTAGAATACATGGAAGACGCTTAATTTGAGTATTGAAGTTACATTTCGTGTTAGCGGTGCAGTAAACATAACGTCAGTTTCTCACTGACACTGGCTCAAAGCCGAATAGGGCGCACGGGACCCTGCGACACTGCCCTGCGTTGTTGGCATCCGAGATCGCCAGAAATGTGGTGATATTTGAAGGAAAGTGTGTTTAACTCCCCTTTAACTCGCGACATAGAAAAAGTGAAGAACAGAATAACAGCCATCATAACTCCTGCAAACACAGCTACATTGTGTAAAGTTTATGACGAATTTACCTATCGTCTAGACGATGTTCGTGCTGCTGCATAGAGCATTTGTAATGGCATAACAACAACTTCAACGTTTTGTGTGTATTTTTCTATGCATTCCATGTTAGTAGTATGTTTTTATCAATAAATATAGAGTTTTGAAATCAAGTCATTCTTTTTTAAGCACCATGTATTTCATATTTGTATCGGTTTCTCAGCGAGACTCAAGAAAGTTGTTGTTACTGCATGTCAGATTAATATCTAGATTGACTGACTTATTACTTTATATTCGTTCTAAAAAAATATCGTAATACTCGAAGAACATAAAACGTGTTCTGAAATTCTATTACAGAGGACAACAACGATGTAGGACTACAATTCAGTAGATCTGTGAGGCGACCAGTCTTGGAAGATGAAATGACCCGTGCTTTTTCCTAATCGCTCTTGACTCTTCGCTACTGCAGCCATCTGTGACAAAGTGTAGATCGTAGGAGGGCTGGTCAGTATTCAGCAATATGACAGGGACCATAATTCCAAGCAAAAAATGTAGTAGACATGGGCTTCAAATGTGCAATATGCCTGAAGAGCTAAGAGCACTTTTCGCCTTCGTTACTGTAAAACACATCTCTTATACTGAACAAATGCTCTTAGCTCGTAAGTTAAGAATTTTTCATTGCAAAATGTACATTTTTTTAGATTTTACTGGTCATACTAACATTTAAAAAATAAACTTTTGTTACATTACGGACAAAAAATCTCATATGAACATGTGAACGAAGGGAGAGATTATAAATAAACTGAAATTCAAGCAAAATGAGAAATAAAAGTTATGAATGCATTAACATGGAGGAAAATGTAAAATGATAAAATGGGAGAAGTCGAAGTTAGTATACGAAAATAATTAAAATCTCATGGAAAAAGATTGCAAATGAGGAAAGAATGAAAGGAAGAAAAAAGTGAGAGCACATACAAAGGTTAATATAATGATTAAAATCATGCAGAAGAGCATTGCAAATAAAAAATTATTTAAACGAGTTAATAGAATAAAAGTAACGATCAGTATAACTCCGTTAAAGATTTGAAAATAAAAATCAAAAGCGCTTAATGTATATTCAAATGTTCTCTTGTCACTGACCATGGTAATACTTCGTGAATCGCGTGGCTACAGCATAAACTTTCCTCGTGACATACGTGGAAAATCGACAGTTAAAATTAAAGTCAAATTCTGAATGAATTCCAACACTTGCTGAGCCCATTAGTGCCGCTGCGTTCGTCGAATTTGTAAACTCTCCTGGAAACTACACACTTCTTTACAAAATCGAGCGATTGTCTGAAGACATTGTAGAGGGAGTGTCTTTAGACATGTAGCTAGACAGTGTATACTGCCGAAAAAAATTAGTGCACCTTTTTAGAAATTTCCAATTGACACACGATTTATTGTTGCAACAGTGAATATGGAGTACATGGAATGATTACATTTACAGATCAATAGCACAAATGGTTTTGAGGGACAAAGTGTCGACCCTTGCTGAAACACCCATAATAGTTGTAAGTAGGCTGTTTAGGTTGTTATGTTGGTAACATCACGTAGCGCTTTGTATGAAAATCACTGACTGTGCTGTGTGCAGTAAGGTAAATACATTGTTTGTTCTCTATCAAAATCGTTCATTTGCCAACTATGCCTATCAGTAGTGCCTTCAGTAGTTAGAATCTTTTACTTAGATGGCAGTAGTGGCGCTCGCTGTATTGCAGTAGTTCGAGTAACGAAGATTTTTGTGAGGTAAGTGATTCATGAAAGGTATAGGTTATTGTTAGTCACGGCCATTCTTTTGTAGGGATAATTGAAAGGCAGATTGCGTTGCGCTGAAAAAATATTTTGTGTCAGTTTACTGTTGATCAGAATAAGTAAAGAGAGAAATGTCTGAGTACGTTCAGTTTTGCTCAGCTGTTTGAAAATCAAATAACGTAAGAGGTTTATCAGCACAGTCATTAATAATTTTTCAATGGGGACGGCAATGCAGCTGCTGACACTGGCATTCAGTCGACTCTACAGACGGGAAATGGTGTCTTTGGATACGTTACGCTACGCATCCTCGACCTGTTCACGTCGTTCTGTAAGAGTTGTTGGTTGACGAGTCACTTCTCGTCCCATCATATCCCACTTGTGCTCGATCGGAGACAACTCAGAGGATAGTGCTGGCCAGGGAAGTTGCTGCACGTTGAGTTTCACCGGCAGTGTGTGGGCGAGCATTATTCTGTTGGAACAACACATGACCGTTCTGTTGCAAGAACGGCAAAAGAAGGAGTCTAACAACATTCTGTAAGTAACGATTGCTGGTTAGCATCCCCTCCAGAAACACGAAAGGTGAACGAGAGCTGCAGCTTATAGCACTCCAGACCATAAGGCCTGGTGTGGGGCCAGTGTGTCTTGGCGAATGCACTCTTCGAAACATCGCTCACCAGGTCTACGTCGTGCACGCAAACGACCCTCACTTGACTGCAGGCATAATCTGCTTTTATCGCTGAAGACCACGGCGCGCCATTCCATCTTCCAAGTGATCCTCTGACGGCACCAGTCGAACCGTGCACTTCGATGCTGTGGTGTGAGTGGAAGAGTGTGAGAATATTCCCTGATTGCTTCGCACGCAGCACACTGAGCCTTTTGGCTGTGGGCATTCCCTACAAAGGTACAAACAGATGGCGCTCTGATAGCTATACCGCTACGCTATCTGTTGGCGGGCGACGTTGAAACTATTATCAGTACATCTACTGTAGCCGGCACGGTAGCTCAGCGTGCTCGGTCAGAGGGTTAGATACCCTCTGTAATAAAAAAAAAATCTGAGTGAACGGATCAACAAAGAACCTGAACGGCCGTCATCGGACATCTGCCACGAAAAAATTCATCGACCAATATAGAGCAAAATGAGATTTAAAAAAAACTGTCCCCTGTGTGCCATATGCCGTCATCGGATCAAAATCAGCTTCATCTTTTCAGTTGTACTAGTTTTCTTTTTCCGCCAGTGTATATAGACAGTATAGAGACTTTGTCGCGTGTATACACATGAGTGCCTTGTTCCTCGATGTTTGCTAAATGTGACTGACGTTGTTGGAATCACGGCTTGTGCATTGATAATAAGGGATAGTGATAGAAATCGAAAGAAGACGATGGTGCAAACGTGGACTGTTCGCGGAGGGGTCTTGTAGGATGCGACGCTCGCAACTATTTGTGGTTCCTCGTCCTCAAGGTTTTCATGCTCTGTGTTACAGCTGTCCTGAAAACAGAAATTTTTATCATTACCTGTTGCCAACGTTCACTAACCAAATATGATCGTCAGATACATGCTCATTGAACAGACATTTCACACTACTTTCACGATATTACCTACACGTACCAACTAAAGATACTAGTTATTTGTTACAGCTGCCAGAAACAGGACTGATTGGAGATCTGTTGCTGACCTGTTTAATACTAGATATAATTATACTCATTGCTTAGGCAGTGTCAATGGCAAACACGTACAAATATTGGCTCGAGAACGCTGTGAAATCTTGCTTTTTTAATTACTGAGGTACATTTAGCATTGTGATGCTTGAAGTTGCAGAAAGTAACTACAAAATAATTAATGCTGATGTTGGATGCCAGGGCGGATTTCCGGTGGTGATTTATTCAAGGACACCTCGCTCCACAAAAAGCTAGAACAATAATCCGCCGGCCGGTGTGGCTGAGCGGTTCTAGGCGCTTTAGCCTGGAACCGCGTGACCGCTACGGTCGCAGGTTAGAATCCTGCCTCGGGCATGGCTGTGTGTGATGTCCTTAGGTTAGTTAGGTTTAAGTAGTTCTAGGGGACTGATGACCTCAGATGTTAAGTCCCATAGTGCTCAGAGCCATTTGAACAATAATCCCTAAATGTGCCAGTTTGTGAAGCGCTACCCGGAATAATACCTCCAGTCTCATTCATTTTTGTGGCATATGGTGCATTGGCAGTATGTACTTAAATGATGAAGCAGTACTCAGGTCACAAGACAGGATCATCGAGATGAAAGGGTTTCTAACTGAAGACTGTGTACAGCACGTAGGATAATTGAAAACGTTTCTGGCACCATGTCATCAAAATTTAGAGTACTATTAAAACCGATGCCTGTGGTACCTCCAGAAAAAGCAAAGGCCCTTATTTTATCTTGCATGTATCTCCACAAATTTTTGCGCTTTTTTGCGCAGTAACCGCGTACCCAGAAGTAACTACACCCCAGCTGGTATTTTTGATTCGGATGACGCAAATGGGAACTTCATTCAGGGATCCTGGAGGAAGGAACTGGATGAGAATCGATCTGCAAAACTACGCTGACAGTCGAAACAAATTGCATGAAATACGGAATGAATTCAGAGATAATTTTCTTACGCCTCAGGAGAGTTTCCAGAGCTGTGTTATTGTTCACTAAATTTTGAAAACGCTTTTACAAACACCCTAAGCAACTGTTTCTAGTTACAAGGTATGTTGCGAAAATATTTTAATTAGTGTATTTTAATAATATTGTTTTCTGCTGTATATTCATGTGTAAAAATTAAATAAAAATGTATTTGTAAAGTACTGACATTGCCTTCAGAGCTTCCTGATACATTGTTTCTTTCCTCAGCACAGTCAGTGTTTCTGCTGCCTCTTGTTTCTGAACCTTTCAGTAGAAGTAATAAGTTTTCGTATGCGAACCACATATTGTCTATAGGAGATGCCACACTCTTCTTTGCCTCATTGACTTTTTTTTTTTTTTTTCCTCCCGGTGAAAAGCTGGTTTCAAAAATGGTTCAAATGGCTCTGAGCACTATGGGACTTAACTGCTCTGGTCATCATACCCCTAGAACTTAGAACTACTTAAACCTAACTAACCTAAGGACATCACACACATCCATGCCCGAGGCAGGATTCGAACCAGCGACCGTAGCTCTCGCGCGGTTCCAGACTGTAGCGCCTAGAACCGCTCGGCCACGCCGGCCGGCTAAAAGCTGGTTTCAAATTTTACTTTTTTTCGACATCATTTCCTGATACTTGATGTAATTTTGGCTTGCTCAGCGTAACCAAACTTCTTGTTATTGCGATTTTTATATTCGGAATTACTAACTTCTCAAGGATACGATGCCGCGTGAAAATATTCAATCAATTGCACGCTTTCGCATTTGGGTAAATCTTAGTAAGTAATGTTTAACGATAGGAATAACAAAAATAATAATAAACTGATGAAGCGTTTTCTACAGCGCAGAGAGAATAATTCGTGGTTATGTCTTCCAACATATTGGTCAGCATTTTCTAAGAATTGTCTCATGTGTCCCATGTCAAACGGGAATCACTAGGTCCACGATTTTGTTGCAAAATCGTGCCTATAGACAAAAAGTATTTCTCAGCTGTCTATATACAGAATCGGTCGATTATCTATAAACACTTTCCAGATACAAAAATAGCTCGTCTTCGTATACTGGTGAGTACAAGGCCGTAGATACACGGCAGGCATCTCCCGCCGGAGGTTCGAGTCCTCCCTCGGGCATGGGTGTGTGTGTTGTTCTTAGCATAAGTTAATTAAAGTTAGATTAAGTAGTGTGTAAGTCTAGGGACCGATGACCTCAGCAGTTTGGTCCCTTAGGAATTCACACACATTTGAACACATGGCAGGGCCACTCGCCTGCTGTACCGCACTACGTGAGGCAACAGCAGGTCACGTGCATCCGCACAGCGTGTTAAGCGAGTGATGGGGAACGAACGGCACTCAACGCGGGTTCGCCACGCGGATGCTGTGCTCTAGTGGGGGCCAGGAGCGGGAAGAGAAATTTGAACTCATACCGAGCGTATCTACAGTCGGTTCTCCCTCGCACCTTCGGCGAATGGAACATATAAAGGGGGAAATGATACGGATATCGGAAGTAGCAAAACACCCACCACTCTTGCGGAGTATAAATTTAGATTTAGGTACAGGAAATTGTGCACGATCTGTGGTGTGGCCTGACGTTTGTCCGCTCAATACACAGTGTTGACCATGTAATTATGAAGCACTTACCTCTTGAGGGGGCAGTGTACACACATCAGTGGTGCTTGTCACTGCTGGTGCCAGAGTTTGCTTCTGTCGGGCCGCAGTGCCGACGTCATCGGTGGAACCGTTGCGCATTATGCGGCGTTAATGGCGGCGGGTTTATTGCGCGGAAAGCCGGCTGATAGAAGCGGCGGCGCGGCGCTCGGGAGATGGCGAGTGCGCTAGCGTAACGCGACACAATATGTCAGTCTGCAAGGAAGGCCATTACGCTCAAATAACTGGCTGCAGGTGCCATGATATTACTGCTCTGTCGTTATGCTCCCAGTGTTATTTATCTGCGCCGGCTGAAGTAAGGGTGCTCCAGTAGCAATGACTCAAAGGATAAGTGAAACTATATGAGATATTATCGCGTGCTGCTACCATCTCTGCCAGTGTTTATCGTTACCAGATAACGCCTTCATCTTAAGTGTAAAAAATGTTTTATACCTCGTGACTTCATTATGAGCTGTCTTTTGGCGCAAAAATTGAAACGATTAGTGAAGTGGCCTGTTAAGCAGACGCTAGTTGACAACTGATTCACAGTTTCAGAAATTTTTCTTTGTTTTTAATTGTCCACTACTTTCGACTCGTACATTTCTAATCTCCCTTTCAGGGCATATTAACACGTAATTTTATATAGGTAGGTGATAATATGGATTATTCTCAAGACAAAATATAGAACTATTATCTGTTCCAAATGGCTTCTGAAACAAGGCTATTTGAGACTGTCAGGAATGGGAGCGCCGCAGGAAGCAAGCACCGCGTATGAGTAATAGGACAGCTTATGTTAAACAGTCTGAAAAATACACTGAAATTGCCGATGATAAATTTAAACTGAGTTATAAAGGAAAATACACAAGTAAAAACGAGGTGGAGGTTGGTTGATTTGGTAGGTTTGGTAGGTTTGGTTGGTTCGTTGGTTGGTTGGTTGGTTTGGGGGAGAGGATCAAACAGCGAGATCATCGGTCCCATAGTATTAGCGAAGGATGGGGAAGGAAGGCGGGCGTGCCATTTCCCGGCATTTGCCTGAAAAGTTTTATGGAAATCACTGAAAACCTAAATCAGGATGACAGGACACGGGTTTGAACCTTCATCCTCCCGAATGCGAGTCCAGTGTGCTAACCACTGCCCCACCTCGCTCGGTAATGAGGTGGAGGTGTGTTTATTCTTGGTTTTGTGGAAGTGCATGAGCACTTTCAGGGATAGGTTAAACACATGGTAAATAAGCTAATTCTATCGTGTATTAAAAAATAATAGTGCTTGTTTATTCCAGTAACTATTATTTCATCCTATTAAGTTCAGACAGGTGAGCAATATACGTAATTTTCGTCCATGACCGCCTATCCCATGGAGCATAGAATAGTAATTTGTTATGTTTTGATACCCTTTTAGAATAAAATGTCATCCAGTTTCATCGTAATGTTTTGACTTTGTTCTTAACGCCAGAAATGGTCGACGGCAGTGAAGTTCGGTGTACACACACTCACGGAAAATGTTCTTAATGCAAATTTTTACTGGCTGGCAACGTGGTGTAATGGCATTTAACATGCAGAAGTCAGAAAATATTGTTACCGTATTAACCTTTTGCCCATGTCTATAAGGAATGTTATGTAAGGTTTGGCTTCATTAGAAGAACATTAGCCCGCAGCTCGTGGTCGTGCGGTAGCGTTCTCGCTTCCCACGCCCGGGTTCCCGGGTTGGATTCCCGGCGGGGTCAGGAATTTTCTCTGCCTCGTGATGACTGGGTGTTGTGTGCTGTCCTTAGGTTAGTTAGGTTTAAGTAGTTCTAAGTTCTAGGGGACTTATGACCACAGCAGTTGAGTCCCATAGTGCTCAGAGCCATTTGAACCATTTTTAAGAACATTAATGTTATTTCACTGCCTACAGAAACCTAACATTTAACACAGAGGCTATGAGTAACATAAAAAAATTAACATGAACAGGAGCATATTGCAAAATATATCTGAAGATGGGGTTGGTAGCCCCGAAAAGGGCACTTCAATAAGGAAACTGAAGACCATTCTCACAGCCAAAGTTTAATATATTTATAACTAGAGAACCAGGAGTGCTTTGCAATTCCTAAATACGAGGTGTGATTGGAAAGTCTTAAGAACGGTCTTGTAATTGTACAGTGGTGGTACCTATATGCTACTGTTATGCATCTCCTTCAAAATAGTCCCCTTCTGACTGAACACACCAACTCCAACGGTGTTTTCACTTTTGGAAACATTCCTGGATTTTTTTTTTCCTGAAGTGTGTTAAGGACACACTCCGTATTTGCCTGGATGTCCTCAATCGAGTCAAATCTCTTCCCTTTCATTGAAAATTTCTGCTTAGGAAACAGGTAGAAGTCCGCAAGTGCCAAATCAGGGAAATATGGCGCTTGTGGAAGCATGGGAATTTTGAATTTGGTCAAAAGTTCAACGATGGAGAAGGTACGATGAACCAGAGCATTGCCATGGTGTAGCACCCAACTCCTGTCTTTCTACAATGCAGGCCTTTTCTTCTGCACCTTTTCGCACAAACGCTCAAGGACGCATTTGTAGTATTCCTGGTTAAATGTCTGTCCTCCAGGGGTAAATTCATGATGCACAATACCGGTAGAATGGAAAAAAATCACCGACATTGTCTTCACGTTCGACAGACTTTGCCGTGCTTTTTTCGGTCGTGATGAATCTTAGAGTCTTCCATTGCGAAGAGTGCACCTTGGTTTCAGGATCATATCCATACACGCACGATTCGTCACCTATAATTACTGTATTTAACAAAGCTGGCCCATTTTTAGTTCGATTAATAAGTTCTTGGCACGCTTCAAGTCGGTATTGTCTGTGGTCACTTGACAATACTTTTGTATGAATTTTGTGGACATTCGACGCATCTTCCGTTAAAATTGACTGAACTGCATAGAAACTTAAATTAAGTTCATCAGCCATCTTCCTAATTGTAAGTCTACGATCAGAGCGCACTAAGTCGCGAACTTTTGTAACATTTTCATTCGTTTTTGAGTTGAAAGGACGACTGGACCGTGGTTCATCTTCAAATGATTCGTGGCCATTTTTAAATCTGTTGAACCAGACAAAAACATTTAACTGGCTCACACAATTATCTCCAAAAGCTGCTTTTAATAGTTTGTAAGTCTCAGAAGCTGATTTCCCGGTTTTAAAATAAAATTTCGCACTAACTCGTTGCTCCGTTTTTACGTCCATTTTCACACAGACACAATCCGGCAACAAGCCCTAACAGACCTGCACTGAACCAGCTGCCACAACGAACTGAATAAAAATGCCGCGCGGGATTAGCCAAGCGGTCTCAGGCGCTGCAGTCGCGGACTGTGCGGCTGGTCCCGGCGGAGGTTCGAGTCCTCCTTCGGGCATGGGTATGTGTGTTTGTCCTTAGGATAATTTAGGTTCAGTAGTGTGTAAGCTTAGGGACTGATGACCTTAGCAGTTGAGTCCCATAGGATTTCACATAAAAAAAAAAACAAAAAAAAACTGAATAAAGGAAACGCAGTTTCCTGTCAGAGGGCGTTCAAGGACAAGCCAATGACTTACTCTCCACCCTCCGTGTACCTGCCCGCCAAACCAGTAAGCGGTAGCAGATCCATTCTTAAAACTTTCCAATCACATCTCGTATGTGTGAGAATTGATATATGTACTAATCTCCTTCTCCTAACCTCTTTCTAACCTTCTCCCTCCCCCCCCCCTGTCACTTTGTCTCCCCCTCGTGCCCCCTCTATCTGTCCATCATCTTAGTGCCACTCCCGGTACGTCTTTTATCCCACACACTGTCTATCCATCTCCTCCTACCTCATCTCTCTGTCCGTATCCTCTTTCCCCTTTTTTAATATACACCTCCTTCCTCCTTCTCATATCCATTTCCTCCTCCCTTCTCTGCGCATCTCTTCCTCTGTTCTCTCTCTGAGCTTATTTATTACTGCAAATGGAACTTCGATTGGGTATAGGAGTCAAAAGAATGGGTAAATCGGTTGAAATCATTAGTACACGTGGTATGAGAGAGACCTGTCCTGCTGCTGGGTCTGTGAGGACAGGAGCTTTAAAGACAGTTTTGTGCATGATTTTAATACAAGAACAGGTATGATTATAAAGTTATCCATAAACAGAACTTTTCCTGTTTTCTCTTAAAAATGATTGTGAAAAGGAAACAAAACTGCATAATTTCAAAGCATAGCTAAGCATGTTCTTCCTCGCAGCTGGTTTAACAGAAAGTGCTAATTGTATAATTCTTATTCGATTTGCTTCCAGACTTTTTCCACGCTTTCCAGCAGTCGCATTGACTCGACGACCGTATAGTTCGCTTGCGCTGTGCATTCGCCTCACTGGTAGCATTTTTTCCAAAGAAATATATTACAAACTGAAATCAGTTGAATGTCTGCAACACATCAAATATATGATCACCACCGAAAAGACACTGGAATATCGCTTTCAGTTGTATTTTTTCCGGAAAATATCAATATTCAATGCGGAATTTGCAGATGTTATGAAAATATGCGACAGCAGAATTGTCAAGCCGACCGTCACATTTCTTTCATTGAGATTTTCATACAAAAATACCATCCAAATTTCCGACTTTTCTGGTGGGCTTTTCAAAAATTTTCATTCAAACAAACCTTGTTCTGACAGTCACATGCCAGCCAAATCGGTCGAGCCGTTCTCGGGTGATGATCTTTCATATATGCGGCAACTGATTTTTGTTTACACAGGTTTCAACTTACCACACGACCGCGTTTCCGCTTTTCATCATGATGGATAGTTTAAACACCTAATTTTCTTTTTTTTTCCTTTTTCCATATTCATCCTCATCAATACGCAGTTTTGTTCAACGACACAAGAAATAAAGTCATAGATTGTTAAGTGCACGAGTGTAATACGTCCTCCTCCAAGAGAGAGGAGCCTACAGTCTTATTGCTGTCTGAAATCCACCAGTTCTTACAGTGTTCATCCAGTCGAGATTTGAAAGCAGATCGCAGGGAAAATTCTCCGCTAGCGTCTTTTTAAACGGAATGTTACGTCACATCTTGAAGGTGGGCAGTATTAGTTCATAATCAAGTACCATGTAAAGACAAGTAGGAGGAATGAACGAAATTAAAAATTAACACAAAAAGCTATTAGCTATTAAGTACTCAAGTTTGATTATTAATTTTTTGTACGATCACGAGGCGACCGAGGATCACAATATCGTGCTGATGTTCGTCAAATATCTTTCCCCGGTTTTTGGGATTCAGTAAGTTACCAATATCCGCCAAGATAGCAATTACCGTGAAAACGAAGGCATTTCAGGCAGAATCCTCTCTCGCCTTCTCGTATCTATCCTCAAGGTGAAATTGTCGATGAAAAATCGTTGGCGTCTAAGAACCCCACGCAGCAGTTCCTTCAGAATTTGCTGAAAAACAGCCTAATTAGATTGGTCTCATCAGTCGACTGTTTTCGTGCAGATAGGAGCAGTCATTAAGAAGGATCCACTCTCACTTTTTAACTTGACTTTGAAGAAAAAGCAACTAATTCGATGAGCGATTATCTCGTACATTGTATTAATCGAAAGTCGCAATACGTCATCTGCAAATTCAAAGATGGCAATAGGAATGTAAGATCGCCACCATATCTGACAAAACGTTGTTCTGCTGCTCTGAGCCGATATGCCTCTCTCTCTCTCTCTCTCTCTCTCTCTCTCTCTCTCTCTCTCTCTCTCTCTCACACACACACACACACACACACACACACATAACTAATGTTTCAAATTCTCCTTGTTAATGAATACCTATTACTCGAATTTCAGCGTAGTGTGAGCCTGTTGATTCTAGCCTTCATGTGTGATTATTCATGCACTCCTTGCCATTTTTTCGGTGCTGTTATTATTCACACAGTGTGCTTTAACTATCAGCATATTTCAGGATCTTAATGTATCCGGTTTTTTTTTTTTTTCTCTCCTTTGACTGGTGTTGGCTCAAATGGCCCTGAGCACTATGGGACTTAACTTCTGAGGTCATCAGTCCCCTAGAACTTAGAACTTCTTAAACCTAACTAACCTAAGCACATCACACACATCCATGCCCGAGGCAGGATTCTAACCTGCGACCGTCGCAGTCGCGGGGTTCCGGACTGAAGCGCCTAGAACCGCATTGCCGCCGCGGCCGGCTCTAGAATAGTTCTAAGACTCTTCGCGTTTTCTGTGTTCCAAGACCTTTTGTTCAATTTCTATGTTGATGACATAGTACTGGACTGTTTGATTGCAGGTCACCGTTCCCTCATGACCAGTTATATTAGTACGAACATGTATCCACAGTAATACAAAAAATGATAGCTTGGATGCCTGTGAAGTCTGAAGACCCCCAAGGTCGCTACGGAACAGACATTTTCGTAGACCATGTGTAATGTGGTTCGTAAGCGGGTATCTATTTCAAATGGAAAATGTGAGTTCACATGCGGAGAGCAGTCACCGGTAAACTAAAATCTACAGCAAAAGGGATGAGAGAAAGTACAGCTATTTCGTACGATGTACGGAAGTGCACTTTGAAAACATGACCACAGCCATATTTACTACCTCCCCAGTTTCACTGACGTCTATAAAATATACACAATTGCTTATCCTGCACGTCATGTAAATGTATTAAGAATAATTTTCAAGTCAATCATTGGCCTGAAATTAGCGCCATTGAATCTAGCAATTCTGAGCATAAGGATTATGCTTACTAGTCCAGTAATTTTCACTTGCACAGATGCTGAAACTAGTTAACCAGTTTGGTGTGGCAGTACAGGATAGTAAAACCGAAATTTTAAATTTGACAATGTACACAGGACAATCTTACAACGTCCTTTGACCATCGCTCAGACTCCGGTTAGGATGACATAGATGTAAACATCCCTGATACAGAGAAACAACTGAAAAAGCTGAAAGTAAATAAGTCGCCAAGTCCTGACGAAATCCCAGTTCGGTTTTACGAAGAGTGCAGAGTGCTTTTCAGCAATGGCCTCTTATTTAGCTTGCATTTATCACGAATCTCTCACCCAGCGCAGTCCCAAGCTACTAGTAAAAAGCGCAGGTGACTACTGTATATAAGATGGATGAAAGAACGGACCCGCAGAATTACAGACCAGTGTCCTTATCATAAATTTGCTGCAGAATCCTTGAACATATTGTCAGTTCAAATGTAATAAATTTTCTTGAGACCGAGGAGCTTATGTCCACAAATCAGCACGGTTTTAGAAAACATTGCTCGTGCGAAACTCAGCTTGCTCTTTTCTCACATGATGTACTGCGAACTATGGATGAAGGGGAACAGACGAATTCCGTATTCCTACATTTCCGTAAATCATTTGACACGGTGCCTCACTGCAGGTTGTTAACGAAGGCACGAGCATATGGAATAAGTTAACAGATATGCAAATGTGTCTCATACTTAATAAGTAACTGAACCCAGTATGTTGTCCTCGACGGCGAGTGTTCAGAGAGACAAGGGTATTATCAGGAGTGCCCCAAAGAAGTGTTATAGGACGGCTGTTATTTTCTTTACACATCAATGATCTGGCGGACAGGGTAAGCAGAGGTCTGTGGCTGTCTGCTGATCATGCTGTGGTGTATGGCAAAGTATCGCTGTTGACTGACTGTATGATGAATGGCAGCTAGCTCTAAATATAGAAACATGTAAGTTAATGCTGATGAGTAGGAAAGGCAAACCCATAACGTTCGAATATCGTGTCAAGTGTGCTGCTTGACACAGAAACGTCGATTAAATGCAGAGTCATATGAAATGGAATGAGCTTGTAGGGACTGAAGTATGGAAGGCAAATGGTCGACTTCTGTTTGCTGGGGTACACTAGTGCGACGCATTGTTGAATACCGTCAGAGCGTCTGGGACCCGCACCATGTCTTATTAAAGGAAGACAAGGAAGCATTTCAGAGGCGGGGCTCGCGCCGAAAAATTTAAGTGCTCGTTTTTCCTGCACGCCGTTAGAGAATGGAACGGTAGAGAGCGAGCTTGAAGGTGGTTCACTGAACCCTCTACTAGGCACTTTCCTCTGAATAGCAGAGTAATCACTTAGATGTAGATGCTAGATTTGTTCGATCGACACCAAAAATTACGGAGACGGTTCGGGAACTCAAATGGAAATACTTAAAGGGAAGGCGAGTTCGCCGGCCGAAGTGGCCGTGCGGTTACAGGCGCTGCAGTCTGGAACCGCAAGACCGCTACGGTCGCAGGTTCGAATCCTGCCTCGGGCATGGATGTTTGTGATGTCCTTAGGTTAGTTAGGTTTAACTAGTTCTAAGTTTTAGGGGACTAATGACCTCAGCAGTTGAGTCCCATAGTGCTCAGAGCCATTTGAACCATTTGAACCATTTTGAAGGCGAGTTCTTTTCGAGGAGCACTATTGGAAAAATTTAGAGAACCAACATTTGAGGCTAACTACAAAACGATTCAACTTCCAACAACGTGTATTTCGCATAAGGACCATGAATTTAAGATTAGAGAGGTTACGGCTCGCGTGCGGTTCTAAGCGCTTCAGTTTGGAACCGCGTGACCGCTACGGTCGCAGGTTCGAATCCTGCCTCGGGCGTGGATGTGTGTGATGTCCTTAGGTTAGTTAGGTTTAAGTAGTTCTAAGTTCTAGGGGACTGATGACCTCAGAAGTTAAGTCCCATAGTGCTCAGAGCCATTTGAACCAGTTACGGCTCGTACTGAGGCGTATAGACAGTCACTTTTCCCTCGCGCTATTTACGAGTGCAACAGGGAAGGAAATGACTAGTTATGGTGCGGGGTACACTCTGCCATGCATCATGCGGTGGCTCGCGGGGTATGTACGAGTATATAGATGTCAAGGGTATGTATGCAGATGTACTTTGTACTTTGTTCGTAAGGTCTAATTTTTGTTAATATTGGTACACCTCTGCCCTAAGCAAACATTCTAAATTGCAATTGGGATGCTGTTATTGATATCGACTTTGCTGGATGTCTGGATATAAATAAGCTAAAGGGACAGAATATTAGTCAGCATGAGAACGACCACACGGATCGCTTTGGATAGCTGTTGATGGTATACAACTGGTGCTAGATGCTCTTGTAACCCTCCACCGTTCCCGTGAGTCGTGACTTTCAAGTGAAGTCAGCGTAGTGAATGGATCGACGTGGAAACGTGACAAAATGGCAGAATCGAGCTACCGTTTTTGGACGTTCCCATGGTCACACCGTGAGTGAAGTTGTCCGAATTACCAGAGTATGAACACGACCTGTCAAAGTGTCTAAGGAAATGGCATACCACTCAAAACGGTGTAAGAACAGTGATCATGAAAAAATACGTGCCTTCTGGGACCGGAGGCGTGCGTCGTGTGTGCTTGATGGGAAACGGTTTCAAACCAGAGATGAATTGCTATTTTCAGTGAATACAGGGTCATCTGAACTTGTTTCCGAGCCAACATTGCGAAGGGAACTGCAAAAGCCATTGTTCACAGCGGTACACACAGCTGCACGTCTTCAGCGGGCCAAACAACACAGAAACTGGACAGTAGGGAACGTAGGCATGTAATGTGATCGGATTAGTCACAGATTTGCCTCTTTTTCAAACTATTCAAGGTGTCGAGAGCAGTGACGATCCAATGAGGTGTTTAACCTGCAAAGTGTGGAGGATGGCCTCCTGACGATGCTGATTCTGCGATGTGTTTCTTGTACCGTGACGTATGTCCATTCATAAAGCTTACCGTAAATATGAAGTAGTATGTTTATTTCAACTTTCGTAGTGACAATGTAATGTCCTTTCTGCTATCGTGTAGAAACTTCAGTCTTCCAGCATGAATACAGACGTGTTCACAGGACCGCATACAAGCGTTCCTGATCAAACGAACATTCTGGTACCTATCACACCTTCACTAGCGCGTTTGAGGATCCTATCTAGAGGCTATAGAAAATGTTTGGCACTGTTTGGAACTGTGAGTGGAACATAGGAATCAGGACCCCTGCAATATGGTACCTTTACAGGAAGTAATGTTCATTGAGTGACTTCAGCTGTGTATGGCTCTCTTCCGTCGCCGGACTGAAGTCATTATCGAGGCAAACGGTGGTGTTATATGCTATTAGCATGATGTCTCCTGAGTAAATTTTTCTCTGATGTGCTTAGGTTTCCGTTGTGAGTGTGGAGCGGAGACAATTTGAAGAGCTCGTAAAATATTCTCTCTGTGGTCTGATCACCACCAGAATTACGTTATGTGGCTCCCACGAAGTGCGTAAAGTCATAATATAGCCTATGAAAACTCACTTACGGGCTGTAAAGGCCTGTCGAGTGTCGCATAATTCGTTAGGCAGCCGCGACGCAGGGCGTCCGTGCGGCGACGGTGGCGCCGCGGCGCGGCGAGCAGCGTCCCGGCTGTCCGGGCAGGGCAGGGCCGGGCCCGCGGCATGCGCCGGCGGCGTCGCTCAGTAGCGTGCCGGGGCCCGCTGCCGCCGTGTCGCGGGGGCTTCTGGGACACTCGCGCCGTCCGGCGTCGCGTCTCGCCGCGCCGCGCACCGCAGCCGACACAGTGCGTGGCGGCGGGGCGCCGCACCGGTGCGTACCTACCTGCCTGCTGCCTGACACTTGTTGGCTGCCACCTGCACCGCCGACACGGCTCCTCCACTGCCTTTTTCTTGTGTTCGCATTGCTTTCTTTTGTTCCAGGTGATACTATTTTTGTTCTCACACGTTTATTTTCCTTCAACTTTACATGATTTTGCTTCTAGTAAATCAACATTTTCACTCCTATCAGAAACCGTGTGTGTGTGTTCCTGTTTCACATTTGTTCTTGCTTATCTCTGTGTGCGACACGTGCTACACAAGACGAGCAAGTTTTACTCGTTGGGTGCTTGGATAACGTTGCAGAAGTGGCATGTGTCGCAGTTTTAGGTCGATGTTCTGTAACCCAGCTCTCCGCGTGCTCCGGACGGCTGACCTCGGGCGTAATAACTCGGACGCAATTACTTGGATGCTGTGGCTCATTTCCCATACGCATAAAGTTAACGACATACGTTTCTGCCCTCTGATGAGCGAAACACGCTTCGTTGAGCATCTACCGTCACAGTGACATAATAATATTGGAGATAACGCAACCACAGCATGCTCTCTCGTTGTGTTGTTCGAGTGAAGCGTCTCCAGCTAACATTCGATTACAATCGAACTACATGGAATTATGCCTGAGCACTTGTTACCCACATCAAAGAAACTATTGTGACATTTGTACTGCCTTACTGCAGTAACGTAATACATTGACGCTTATTAAATAATAATACAAAAATGGTTCAAATGGCTCTGAGCACTATGGGACTCAACTGCTGAGGTCATTAGTCCCCTAGAACTTAGAACTAGTTAAACCTAACTAACCTAAGGACATCACACACATCCATGCCCGAGGCAGGATTCGAACCTGCGACCGTAGCGGTCTTGCGGTTCCAGACTGCAGCGCCTTTAACCGCACGGCCACTTCGGCCGGCAAAGAATAATACAGTTTTCAAAGTTGACATTTGTGTATATGAAAGAGTTAGACGTCTACAACATGATTTTAAATTGGGTGAGCGCTGATTAGTTCACATGTGTGCTCTTCCGATAACTAGCGGATACTTCCTCTTCGTGACGCTTTGATATAGACGCTTTACACATTTAGTGACATTCTTATATGTACAGTCTCTTCACACCTTTTCTTTTTCTCATCAAAAATCGCATATCTCAGTTACTTAGGTATTAAATTAGCAATTTAATTAGTCGCTTATAGAAAAAAAAAAGACAGATCACTTCTGTCAGCACAGCATCTTGCAGTTTAAATACCAGTCTTTTTTTCTTTTGCGCGTACTCTTCGTTAGGTTTCTCTAGTAAGATTATTTCATTTCATGTAAATGGATATGATGCATTTTTTACAATTGTGTGAGCTTCAGCGTAATTCTCACGCACATCGTGCATTTAGAGCTTAGTTCCTCCGCTAGTAAGCGGTCGTATCTGATTTTATATTCCTCGTTTGACATTGCAACCATTGCGTCTGTTAAATGTAACAGTCACGTGAGCTGGCCGCGGTGGTCTAGCGGTTCTGGCGCTGCAGTCCGGAACCGCGGGACTGCTACGGTCGCAGGTTCGAATCCTGCTTCGGGCATGGGTGTGTGTGATGTCCTTAGGTTAGTTAGGTTTAAGTAGTTCTAAGTTCTAGGGGACTTATGACCTAAGATGTTGAGTCCCATAGCGCTCAGAGCCATTTGAACCATTTGAACAGTCACGTGTCAAACGGAGGCAGAGAACATCAGGGTCGCATCTCGATTTATGTTTGAAGGTTGAAACATAAAGCCTAAAAGTGAAGTCATACGGTACATTGCCGGTGTCTTGGGTCTTACAAGACGGCCTTAATTTCAGCCTCACGATCCGTGATATTTACAAAAGTTCTGGACAGTGCTGAAGCACTTCGAAGATATCGTTTCCTCGAACAATCTTAACCTCACGCAAGGGGTGAACGATTTCGTGAAATCACAGTCGTTTGTTAAACACAGTGTGTTCTATCGTGTTTCCAGTTGCCGTTTCATACCAAAGGAAAGTAGATTTAACAGGAGGTTTAAAATACCACTGTAGTCGATATTTTTCTGCGAGAGACCGAAAGTCGTGGAGAGCTGTTGCTATGAGAATCTACAGTTTTCCCGATGTTCGTCTTCCAACAACTAGATTGTTGAACTCTTTGCGTGAGGACTGACATAATCGTGGACAGTGTACAAGTGTGAGTAGTCCCTGAATTCGGTATATTTGTATGTCAGCATTTTAATCGCAGTGACATGAGCCCCGACTCCCTTTCGACATGTGACATCTTTTGAGAGAGAGAGTAATGCTCAGCAAGAGGTATTAAAGCAAAGAAACCACGACTCTCATGTTCTACAGAAGTTGTCATTAGTTTTCCAAACCGAAGACAATACAGTAGTTTCAGTCCGGAACCGCGCGACTGCTAAGGTCGCAGGTTCGAATCCTGCCTCGGGCATGGATGTGTGTGATGTCCTTAGGTTAGTTAGGTTTAAGTAGGTCTAAGTTCTAGGGGACTGATGACCACAGATGTTAAGTCCCATAGTGCTCAGAGCCATTTGAACCATTTTGAACCAATACAGTAGTTACACAAACTTGCCTCAGAGTCTTTTTCACTTAAGAGGCACCTAGCAGAGGAAGGCATCTGGCGAATATGTGGCGATGGTGGTCAGCATACGTCGATCGAGTGCCCTTTGACCGCTGGGGCCCGCACGACCGATCAGCACGTGAGTGATGCGGCTATATTTAATTCACGTGGCAGCCGGGCGCTGGCGTAGGGGTGTTGGGATGCGCGCAGCGGCTGCGACGTGCTCTCTCTCGCTAATGAAGTGTGTGCTCTGGCCAGCGTCTAGCCCCTGTCACGCATCGTGGCCGCTCGTTCTACTCTGCGGCGCCATAAAACTGGACTCCCCAAAGACGTCGCTTTGATGCACTTAGAACTATAACTTCATTTTGAATTACTGCTGAACACAAGTATCTTTTTATCTTCTTCAAATTTTCTCTCTCTCATTCTTGCACGCTAAACACACGTTACACAGTATCGCTACAGGATTAGCTTGAGCTACAGAGGGAGCAAGATGACACAGTGGTGACACGCTGGACTCGCGTTTTCTGGAGTACGGAATTTTAAATCCCTGTTTGGCCAACCAGGTTTAGGTTCCCCATGGTTTCGTTAAATTGCGCAGTATTAATGGTGGTGTGATTCCTATGAAAAAGAGACTTCCAATTTCATTCCCTATTCAGAGATTCTGATCCATCTTTAAGGCCGGGAAACCGTCTGGGAAACCGCAAATTTCTGCTAGAATTTTAAAGTCCATCTTTTTATTGGGACGTTGAAACAGTACGGATGTTTTACAGAACGAACATCCCGGCAGACTGAGAGGACTACTGGTCTGACATTCAACTAAAACTCAGTTGCAAAGTAGTTTCTGAGTAATGGCCAAGCCAGTTCTAGATGTCATACCTCTCAAGCGTCTGACACTTGTGCTGAAGTTGGTTAGGCAACATCGAATCGTCTCTTTTCGTTACGAAGCCTTGTTTTATAAGCTTATTTTATGTTGATCCCGAATATTTTTACTCTTGATATAATAAAACTGTCGGGAGCATCATATTACAGAAACTGGGCGATAATGATCGTCCTTCTAGCTGCCTTTCCAAATCTATTGCACACAAAAATGGTAGCTGAGTGCTTTGAATTGTCATTTGATGTAGCAGTCCATTGACTCATTTAACGGCTCGCCAAGGTCTACAATAGTTACCGTTTTATTCGTAATTATGTGTTTCTACTACTTACGTAGCTCCAAACTTGCAAGAGTTATTTCTCTTTAGCGTAATTAATATTATACATAGTGTCCATAAATCTTTACCCTGATAACAAAATAATGAACTCCTTATTGGATACAGTAAATGAAAAATGCATTACACCACATATGCCTCTGCTCATTAAGGTCTGTATCTTATTTAATATGGATAACACACTTCAACATTTAAATCACTTTAACATGTGCATTCCCGGTAACACGCTAAATATCAAGTGGGTATTCAGTCTTTTGCCACACATTCTGCAACATGTCTAGTGTGGTTGTGCCGATAGGATATCCGATGCGTTGTTGCAATGTCGCAACGGAGTCAAGATCTGCTGTTTCGTATATAGTATTTTTCAGTAATGTCAGGTCATCTCGGGGGCCATGGAATTGGGCCATCTCTGCCGATCCGCCTTTGGAGAAGCTTCTAGAGCCTAATGAGAGGGAGCGCCTTCTTGCTCTCAGATTTGAATGTCTTGCATATCCTGTAGCAGGGAAACGGTAAAATCACCAACGTGTGAAGGTAGACATATCCACTTAGATTCCTTTCAAGGGAGAAAAATGGGCCAGTCACTCGATATCACATTAACCCACACCACAGGTAAATCTTTGGACTGTCATGAATGTGTTCTCGTACCACATGAGAATTTGCTGATCCCCTGATCTGGACATTATGGCTGTTAAGTGAGCCACAAACATGAAACGTAGCCCCATCGGAAAGACACATCGTTTCAAGAAATCGTTGTCCTCATCCAAACGGTTCAGCATGCCCATAGCAAATTGTTCACATTTTGGGTTGTAATGCCTGAACAATTTGGATCATGTACGCATACAATTTAAGACGTTTGCGAACCAATTTATGCATTGTATTCTTTGGCACTTGAAACTCCCGCGAAGCTGGTGTAATCGACTTCAGAGGCGACCTCGTGAATGCGGTTCGAACTGCGAGAGTAGATTCATCCGAAACAGATGATCTGCCACTGCTTGTCCGTTTCTGAAACGACCCCGTTACTAAAAATGTTTCCATCCATTTTCTGGTTAACTTGACATCGGGCGCTTTCTTTCTATAATGGGACACAAACTTTCGTTGCACAGTAATCGGGAAATTTGTTTCAACTAGCCACACAACACATTGAGTTTTGAACTGGGAGGGGGGGGGGGGGGCCGGCGGCATTTTTACGATATAGCTCCCACAGCGCTTGTTGTGTCGAAAGTGTTCAATGAAACACTTCTGTACAGGAACATAACACCGTTGGTTCCCTAATAGACATGTAACCAATCACAAACGTTACCATTATATATATTAATTTTTAATCTTGAAAGCAGAGTAAACATTTATCGCACACTGTATTTCATTATTATTGTCGTCTCAAAAATCTTTGTATTCACTAATAATTTCATGGATGAGCAGCTTATGAATAAGCAAAAGCAAAAAAATAGGGCGTTAAACTACAGTAACATTGATTTTTTAAAACTTTGTTGGCGTATTAGATATTAAGTTGGTTTTATTCCACATAATTTTGACTACTGCCTCAACTATCATCTTCAGTTACTGTGAGTCATGGTCCGCGCGGATCCCACCGTCGGAGGTTCGAGTCCTTAGTTTAGGGACCGATGACCTCAGCAGTTTGGTCCCATAAGACCTTAACGCAAAATTCCAAATTTTTTCAGTTACTGTGACTGATACTGTTGCACGTGTGTTATGTTTGGATTGAAATAAATTTTTGGAGGTGCCACATCCGGCATGCCTTGTCAGGTTGGTGTTCGAACAGTTAACTGCAAAAAGTCTGGGAAACCGTATATTTGTGCTAGAATTTTAAAGTCCATATTTTTATCGGGCGCATAGTCGTTATGTATATGGCACTAAATGGAAATTTTTCTCTTAAGTGCTTACACTGTAATGCGACTTCCTGTATAATTACATTAGCATTAACTTCGAAAGCCAGCCGGAGTGGCCGAGCGGTTCTAGGCGCTACAGTCTGGAACCGCGCGACCGCTGCGGTCGCAGGTTCGAATCCTACCCCGGGCATGGATGTATGTGATGTCCTTAGGGTAGTTAGGTTTAAGTTGTTATAAGTTCTAGGGGACTGATGACCTCAGATGTTAAGTCCCATAGTGCTCAGAGCCTTTTTTTTTTTTTAAACTCCGAAATAGTTTGGATTACATTATTCAAATTGGCCATTTTAAATACATCTGCGTCTACATGTACATCGATACCCTGCAAATCACATTTAAGTGCCTGACAGGCGGTTCATCTAACCACCTTCACAATTCTCTATTATTACCATCTTGTATAGCGTGCGGAAAGAACGAACACCTATATCTTTCCGTACGAGCTCTGATTTCCCTAATTTTATGTTGGTCGGTGTCAACAAAATATTTTCGCATTTCTGTGACACTCTCTCCCTTATTTCGCGATAATACAAAACGTGCTGCTCTTCTTTGAACTTTTTCGATGTACACCGTCAGTCCTATCTGTTAAGGATCCCACACCGCGCAGCAGTATTCTAAAAGAGGACGGACAATCGTAGTGTAGGCAGTCTCCTTATTAGATCTGTTACATTTTCTAAGTGTCCTGCCAATAAAACGCAGTCTTTAGTTAGCCTTCACCACAACATTTTATATGTGTTCCTTCCAATTTAAGTTGTTCGTAATTGCAATACCTAGGTATTTAGATGAATTTACGGCTTTTACGTTAGACTGATTTATCGTCTAACCGAAGTTTAACGGATTCCTTTTAGCACTCACGTGGATGACCTCACTCTTTTCGCTATTTAGGATCAGTTGCCACTTTTCGCACCATTCAGATATCTTTTAGCACTCACGTGGATGACCTCACTCTTTTCGCTATTTAGGATCAGTTGCCACTTTTCGCACCATTCAGATATCTTTTCTAAATCGTTTTGCAGTTTGTTTTGATCTTCTGATGACTTAATTAGTCGATAAACGACAGCGTCATCTGCAAACAACCTATCACGGCTGCTCAGGTTGTCTGCCAAATCGTTTATATAGATAAGGAACAGCAAAGGGCCTTTAACAGTACCTTGGGGAACGCCGGAAATCATTTCTGTTTTACTCGATGACTTTCCGTCAATTGCTAAGAACTGTGATCTTTCTGAAAGGAAATCACGAATCGAATTACATAACTCAGACGATATTCCATAAGCACTCAATTTCACTAAAAGCCGCTTGTGTGGTACAGTGTCAAAAGCCTTCGTAAAATCTCGGAATAAGGAATTAATTTGAAATTCCTTGTCAAAAGCACTCAGCACTTCGTGTGAGTAAAGAGCTAGTTGTGTTTCACAGGAACGATGTTTTCTAAATCCTTGTTGACTATGTGTCAATAGACAGTTTTCTTCGAGGTAATTCATAATTTTTGAACACAATATATGTTCCAAAATCCTGCTGCATATCGACGTTGGCGATATGGGCCTGTAATTTAGTGCATTACTCCTACTACCTTTCTTGAATATTGGTGTGACCTGTGCAACCCTCCAGTCTTTGGGTACGGATCTTTCGCTGAGCGAACGGTTGTATATGATTGTTAAGTATCGAGCTAATGCATCAGCATACTCCGAAAGGAACCTAATTGGTATACAGTCTGGACCAGAAGACTTTCTTTTATTAAGTGATTTAAGTTGTTGGGCTACTCCGAGGAAATTTACTTCTACGTTACTCATGTTGGCAGCTGTTCTCGATTCGAATTCTGGAATATTTACTTCGTCTTCTTTTGTGAAGGCATTTCGGAAGGCTGTGTTTAGTAACTCTGCTTTGGCAGCACTGTCTTCGATAGTATCTCCAGTGTTATCGCGCAGAGAAGGCATTGATTGTTTCTTGTCGCTAACATACTTCAAATACGACCGGAATCTCTTTGGATTTTCTGCCAGGTTTCGAGACAAAGTTTTATTCCGGTTGCCAACAATGATCTCAGCCCATACTAACTCACAGGTAGTATCTACTACAATTTCGCGACAAGTTAAACTACTTCTAACAGCAACAAACACGCCACCGCCAACAGTGTTTAGCCTATCCTTTCGGAACACCGTTAGGTTCTTCGCAAAAATTTCGGCTGAGCTTATATCTGGCTTTAGCCAGCTTTCAGTGCCTATAACGCTTTGCGCATTAGTGCTTTCTATTAGCGCTTGGAGCTCTGGTACTTTCTCAACACAGCTGCGACAATTTACAACTTTTATAACAGTGGTTCCTGTATCTCCGTTCTTCTTGTTTTCAGTCTGCACCCCTTGTGACTGAACCTTCTTGTGTTTCCCCGAGACCGTCCAACCTAAAAAACCGCCGAGTCCACGCCACACACCCCTGCTACCCGTGTAGCCGCATCCTACGTATAGTGGACACCTGACCTATTCATCGGAACCCGAAACCCAACCACGCTTTGGCGCAAGTCGAGGAATCTGCAGCCTACATGGTCAGATAACCATCTGAGCCTCTTGATTCAGACCCTCCACTCGACTCTGTACCAGAGCTCCGCAATCGGTCATGTCGACTACACTGCAAATGGCCAGCTCTTCTTTCATCTTGCAAGCAAGACTGGCAGCCTTTGCCACTTCTGTTAGCCATTCGAAACCAGAGAGAATCTCTTCTGATCCAAAGTGACACATATCATTGGTACCGACGTGAGCAACCACCTGCAGTCGGCTGCACCCTGTGCTCTTCATGGCATCCGGGAGGACCCATTCCATATATGGTATGCACACGGAGTGCACATTGGTTTTCTTTCCCTTCTTGTCGGCCAAGTCCCTAAGGGGCCCCATAACACACCTAACGTTGGAGCTCCGAACTACCAATAATCCCACCCTCTGTCATTGCCCGGATCTTGCAGGCTGCGTGGTTTCCTCTGAAACAGGACAGGCGACAGCATCTGGCTCAGTAACAGTGTCTGTCACAGAGAGCACCTGGAACCTGTTTGTCAGACAAACCGGTGAGGCCTTACATGCGGCCGCATGGGAAGTCTTTCGCCGCTTGCTTCGCCCCGGAGCGACCTCCCACTCGACCACTGGTGAGGGGTCAACCTCAGTGCGAGCTGTAACTGGGTTGGTGTCCGGTGAGGACTCGGACGTGCTGGACGTCCGTTGGATCCCCACGGCCGGCCCACAACAGTGGTGCCCATCCACTGGAGCCTCAAGCTGTGTAACCGAAGTCATCACAGCCTGAAGCTGAGAGCGAAGTGTCACCAACTCGGCTCGCATCCGCACACAACAACCGCAGTCCCTGTCCATACTAAAGACCGTGGAAAACTAAACTATGCAGATAAACGGATTATCGGCACGTGCTGCGCAACTCTACTGTAGCCCCTGACGAAAGCGAAGGAACTGTGTCTATTAGTAAGCAAATATTCAAAAACCTAACTACCGAAGCACTCAGGTGAAACTAAATAATTTGCCCCTGATTAGGAACTTGTGATATGTCACAAAATCGGTTTATTTTCCGGCGCAAACGAAAACGCGAATACTGTGGCTATTAGATATTCAATTCACATGGAGAAAGTCAAGAAACTAAACTATTAAAGCACACTGATGATATAATAAAATTCGCTCCTGGTTAGGAACTCGTAAATGTCACAAAAGCGGTTACTTCCCTGTTGCTGCTTCTGTCTCGGTCGACTACTACTGTCTGATTAAGATTTCGTCTGTTATTTCTGCCAACCCATGTCTCATGAAAAGACAACGAGGATACAATTAGAGAGATTTGAGCTGATACAGCAGCTTACCAACAGTAGTTCCCACCACCTATAACTGGCGAGGAACAGGAAAAGGGAGAAGTTACAGTAGTACACAAAGTACTCTCACCCACATATCGTATTGTGGTTTGCAGAATATAAATGCCTTTTGAAACTTGTGTGTGGCGTCTCGTGCAGTTGAACGTAAAGGGAGTACGCGCCACGCACCCCTCCCCCCTCCCCCCTCCTTCCTCCCTCCTCCCTCCTCCCCCTTCCCACCTCTCACCGGCATCCAGCAGTAAGACGATCCAACGAACGAAAGGAAAAACTTTTCTGAAGGCGACAGGTGCTCGGCGCCCACGAGTGCAGCAGCAGACAAGAAAACCCACCGAGTCCTTTGGAAGTGGCGTAAGATACTTTTCGGTCAGGTGTTGTTCGCAAGAAAGGAAGGTCAGAAAACCCGTGGTTCCGCATAGCGGCAGACTTAGTCCTTCCAAACGATCTCAGCAATGGAAACATATTGGCTCGCGACCTACCATTGATTTCCGTTATCATCCAAATACTCGAGGGAATGACCGTTGTAAAATAATGTTTTCCGATCCACGAATCGTCTTGATGTCTTGTAAGCTTGCCAAAATCTGGATGCAGCTCTAACAGCAGCATAATATGGCTTCACGGAAGGTACGTACAATGATCAGCCAAAAGATTACGACCACCTGCCTAGTAACCGATATGCACACCTTTGGCACGGATAACAGAGGCGACGCATCGTGCCGTGGAAGCGATGAGGCCTTGGTAGATCGCTGGAGGGAGATTGCGGCACATCTGCACTCACAAGTTACCTAATTCAGATCTGGCGAGCTGTGGGGCCAGTAGAGCATTTGGAACTTGTCACTGTGTTTTTGAACCACTCCATCACACTCCTGGCCTTGTGACATGGCGCATTATCTTGCTGAAAAATGCCACTGCCGTCAGAAAACATGATCGTCGTGAAGGGGTGTACGTGTTCTGCAGCCAGTGGACGATAATCCTTCGTCGTCATAGTGCCTTGCACGATCACCACTAGACCCGCGTGAATATTCCCCAGAGCATAATGGAGTCGACGCCAGCTTGTTTCTGTCCCGCAGTACAGGTGTCAAGGAGTTGTTCCCCTGGAAGGCGGCGGCTTCGCGCCCTTCCATCGTGATGTAGAAGGTATCGAGATTCATCAGACCATCCAACCGTCTGCCACTGCGCCAACGTCCAGTGCCGATGGTCACATGCCCATTTCAGTAATAGCTGCCGCTGTCGTGGTGTTAACATTGCCACATGCGTTGGTCGTCGGCTGCGGAGGCCCATCATTAGGAGTGGTCTGTGTAATGTATGTTCGGACACACTTGCACTCTGCCCAGCATTAAAGTCTGATGTTAGTTCTGCTACAGTTCGCCGCCTGTCCTGTTTTACAAGTCTGCCCAGCCTATGACGTCCGACATGTGTAATGAGGTGTGGCCACGCTACCCCACGACGTATGGACGTGCTGTCACACTGGTTTCGTCACGTGCTGAAGAGAGACACTGCTGCACTCACTGAACACCCAACAAGTTTCCTGCCGAGCCTCCGAGCCAATATAATCTGCCCTCGGTCAAACTCGTAGATGGCACGCCTTCGCCATTCTACACACAGACAGCACGCTCACTGGTACTACATGCACCGTGCATGTTTCTGACTAGCAGTCATTCCTCGCCGGGTGACGCTGCTATCGCCTGGAAGGGTTCATATCGATAGTTGGTTGGTGGTCGTAATGTTCTGGCTGATGAGCAGCGTATATGCTGTTCTGCAATAAATAATCTTAACTTAATGAATGGTAGTTGTTCGTAGACGAATTGCCTTTGAGTTTAATAATTGCGTAGTAAATGCTATGTTATCTCTTGTAACTATAATGAATACCTGCTAGGCTTTGCTAAATTGTTGGGGTATTATTCCAAATTTTCAATAGTGTACGTTTTTACGCCTGAAAAATGTTTATGAGCTCTTAGCTGTGTTTAAAGTAGATGTGATATAAGGTTTTTCCGTTTGGAAACAACAACGGTAAAATAAACATCTTACGGATTGCCACATTTCAGTGAGTTTCAGATAATAGTATGTACTAAACATTCACAGTGCTATTCAGAATGAATGTTTCCTAAGTCTTTTGCTCGTCTTCAGTCATTTATTTCTGTTGAAGTATACGCCCACACACTGCAGAAACGTAATATCAAGCTTAGCCGAATTTTTTCATTTAATGTAATTTTTTAAATGCTCAATTCTTGTCATTGGAACCTATCTTTGTGTTACAAGCTGCTTTCTTAATAACTGTTGTTTCAGTGACATCTAATTTGCAACTATTTTCGTAACGGAAAAAGTTGTTTCAGGTTGCGGGCTGAATTAGGTTTCCCGTTCCTTTGCTACTTGTTTCCTACCGCTGCCTTGTGATTTCCAGGCGCGATTTACCCAGCTCACCATAAAAACAATTATTTTGAGGACTCAGCGGTTGTTCTTGTAAATATAACTCAAGAAGAAACTGCACCCAGGTACACATTTGAATGAGTGATTTAGTTCACTGTATTTGTGTTAAAATAACAGCGATAAATCGGCGCCACTGGCCGGTGACGGGTCAGGCCCGAAACCAGTAACTGTGAATTATACACTCCTGGAAATGGAAAAAAGAACACATTGACACCGGTGTGTCAGACCCACCATACTTGCTCCGGACACTGCGAGAGGGCTGTACAAGCAATGATCACACGCACGGCACAGCGGACACACCAGGAACCGCGGTGTTGGCCGTCGAATGGCGCTAGCTGCGCAGCATTTGTGCACCGCCGCCGTCAGTGTCAGCCAGTTTGCCGTGGCATACGGAGCTCCATCGCAGTCTTTAACACTGGTAGCATGCCGCGACAGCGTGGACGTGAACCGTATGTGCAGTTGACGGACTTTGAGCGAGGGCGTATAGTGGGCATGCGGGAGGCCGGGTGGACGTACCGCCGAATTGCTCAACACGTGGGGCGTGAGGTCTCCACAGTACATCGATGTTGTCGCCAGTGGTCGGCGGAAGGTGCACGTGCCCGTCGACCTGGGACCGGACCGCAGCGACGCACGGATGCACGCCAAGACCGTAGGATCCTACGCAGTGCCGTAGGGGACCGCACCGCCACTTCCCAGCAAATTAGGGACACTGTTGCTCCTGGGGTATCGGCGAGGACCATTCGCAACCGTCTCCATGAAGCTGGGCTACGGTCCCGCACACCGTTAGGCCGTCTTCCGCTCACGCCCCAACATCGTGCAGCCCGCCTCCAGTGGTGTCGCGACAGGCGTGAATGGAGGGACGAATGGAGACGTGTCGTCTTCAGCGATGAGAGTCGCTTCTGCCTTGGTGCCAATGATGGTCGTATGCGTGTTTGGCGCCGTGCAGGTGAGCGCCACAATCAGGACTGCATACGACCGAGGCACACAGGGCCAACACCTGCATCATGGTGTGGGGAGCGATCTCCTACACTGGCCGTACACCACTGGTGATCGTCGAGGGGACACTGAATAGTGCACGGTACATCCAAACCGTCATCGAACCCATCGTTCTACCATTCCTAGACCGGCAAGGGAACTTGCTGTTCCAACAGGACAATGCACGTCCGCATGTATCCCGTGCCACCCAACGTGCTCTAGAAGGTGTAAGTCAACTACCCTGGCCAGCAAGATCTCCGGATCTGTCCCCCATTGAGCATGTTTGGGACTGGATGAAGCGTCGTCTCACGCGGTCTGCACGTCCAGCGCGAACACTGGTCCAACTGAGGCGCCAGGTGGAAATGGCATGGCAAGCCGTTCCACAGGACTACATCCAGCATCTCTACGATCGTCTCCATGGGAGAATAGCAGCCTGCATTGCTGCGAAAGGTGGATATACACTGTACTAGTGCCGACATTGTGCATGCTCTGTTGCCTGTGTCTATGTGCCTGTGGTTCTGTCAGTGTGATCATGTGATGTATCTGACCCCAGGAATGTGTCAGTAAAGTTTCCCCTTCCTGGGACAATGAATTCACGGTGTTCTTATTTCAATTTCCAGGAGTGTATTATTCATTCAAAAAGTATGACTAGCTGCAGTTTTTTTTCTTGTGTGGTGTTCACAAAATCAGTTACTAGTGGAAGTGAAAACGTGGAATGGAGGGCTACAGGGAATAAATAACGCGTTAGTAAATTTGGAAGAATGAGTATGCAGACACCGGGTAGTTACGTAAGTTATCTAACCCGTGATTCCTATCGAGCTCTCTATACTCTTGGGGCAGATCCTTTACCTTGTAATAAACAATAACAATCACCTTCATTTTTCGCGTGTTGTATCATCCCACTGTAATACTGTAAACCGTCAGTTAAATGCCACAGTTAAACTGGAATTTATAAAACCACAATACACTTCATTGTAATTGAAAAGCGTATGACTTTATTAATAGTTTAAATATTAATAATCCGTTGTATCGGTTTTGAAATGGTTGCATTAAGAGAAAAGTCTTACAACCGTTGAATCCTACATCACGACTTTCAGGTCGAAAGCACTGAAATGATAAATAAACGAATTGCGAGAAAGATAATAATTTTAAGCGTTGATTTAAATTAGACATTTTCGTTGGTATTATTCATTAGGTAACTCTCCCTAATTACGGACTTACTCTTGACCAAGATGTTAGCCTTTTCGAACCCGAGTGAAGATTAGAATTCTTGTTGATGAAATACAGGCAACATAATGGGAAGACTAGAGAAAAATAGGTCTTAATCACTAGTTAGGTACCAAAGTCCGTAGTTAACACTTCAACTGACAAAGTTGCTCTCAATCAGAAATGATCATTTGTGGGAAATCGCATTTGAAGATTTGAATAGTAATTTAGTTTTCTAGTAAGATGTAAAGTATTAATATTTCCATGGTTGCTATGTGTATTTTAAGTATTTATCTAAACTTTTCCTGAGAATATAATCCTATAAAACATGCATTTATAGAATTTTTATTTAACATCAAAACAGTTGGGAGACACCACATTGCTCTGTTAGCTATGGTGAACCTGCTTTTTTACTGTAGCTTTTTATTCTTGGAAAGCAAAGACTTACGTGTATAAAAATTACAATTTAAAGCGCACAAATGTGGTAAACACTAATTACCTCCGCAGTGTCATATGAACTGGGACCAGAAGACATTATCAACAATGCTTCGCTGTTGGAATATGCATCAGTTACATTTTGAAGTTCCTTTGATTCACCTCGACTTGAGGCGGCTACTTGCAAGTACTGTATTCGCCTTCTCCAATATTCATCGGTAAGAGGAGGACGGCGGCTCAAATCCCCGTCGGGCCATACAGATTTTGGTTTGCCTTGATTTCCCGAATTCTCCTGGATGCTGGCATAATTTCTTTGAATTGGATACTGGTGATTTCCTTCGCCATCCTTCCTCTACCCCATTTGTGCGCCATTTCCAGTGTTCTCGACGTAGACGGAACGTCAAAACCTAATATTCCTCTCTTGGCAATGTCCATCAGTGATAATAACTCGCACCACAAAACTATTCATTATATATATATATATATATATATATATATATATATTACCAGTCTGTCAGTTATAACTTACCGAGACTGACAGAGCGCTATCTCATTCATAAGATAAAGCTTAAGGGAAACCTCTAAGAGAAAAGAGACATGTCAATTTGAAAGTACACTAAAGTGACAAAAATCATGCGGTAGCGATATGCATATATAGGGCTATAGATGGCGGTAGTGTTGCCTACACAAGGTAAAAAAGAGCATTGCGTTGACGAAGCTGTCATTTGTACTCAGATGATTCACCTAAAAAGGTTTCAGACGTGATTATGGTCGCACGCCGGGAATTAACAGACTTTGAACGCGGAATGGTAGTTGGAACTAGACGCATGGGATATTTCATTTTGGAAATCGTTAGAGAATTCAATATTCCGAGATCGACCGTGTCAAGAGGGGCCGAGAATAGGAAATTTCAAGCATTATCTCGCACCATGGGCAAAGCCGACGGCCTTCACTTAACGACCGAGAGCAGCGGTGTTTGTGTAGAGTTGTGAGTGCTAACAGACAAGTAACACTGCGTAAAATAACCGCAGAAATCAGTGTGGGACGTACAAAGAACGAATCCGTTAACATAGTGCAGCGAAATTGGGCTTAATAGGCAATGGTAGCAGACGACCGATGCGAGTGTCGTTGCTAACAGCACTACATCGCCTGCAGTGTCTCTCCTCGGCTCGTGACCATGTCGGCTGGACCCTAGACGACTGGAAAACCGTGGTCTGGTCAGATGAGTCGATTTCAGGTGGTAGGAGTTAATGGTAGGGTTCGAGTGTGGCGCAGACCCCAAGAAGCCATGGACGTGGCTCCATAGTGGCGTGGGCTGTGTTTAACTGGAATAGACTGAGTTCTCTGATCCAACTGAACCGATGATTGACTGAAATACTTACGTTCGGCTACATTGGGACCAATTGCAGCCTTTCAACGGTAAAACTTTTATGTAGACCATGCGTCATGTCACCGGGTCACAATTGTTCGCGATTGGTTTGAGGACATTTTGGGCAATTCGAGCGGAGGGTTTGGCCAGCCAGATAGCCCGACAAGTATCCCATCGAACATTCTTGAATAAATTGAGAGGTGAGATCGTGCACAAGATCCTGCACCAGCAACACTTTCGTAATTATGGACGGGTATAGAGGGAGCTTGGTTCAATATTTCTGCAGGGGACTTCCAACGACGTGTTGAGTCCATGCCACGTAAAGTTGCTACACTCCGTCGGACAGGAGAAAGTCCCACGCGGTATTAGGAAGTACTGCCTTACTTTTGTTACCTCCGTGTAGAACATATTGCTTGCAGCCGTTCGTGACGTTCATATATCTCATTTTCCAAAGATCATCACCGAAGTAGCTGTTCATGTCTTATTTCACAGTGAAGACTTTCGATGTCGAGGGATCAGTAGATTGGGTAGCAACTATGTTGGAGAACAGCAGTATCTTGATTTAAAACTGGAAGCACCCTTCGGCGCGCTCCTCACGAGGAAAGCATCTAATCGTGATGGTACATTGGGAGCCGCCCGTCTAGCATCGACCCGGTGTGCCGTCGCCACTTCAGTCGGTAGCTGGCGAGTGACGACTCCTACGCCCGCTTCTTGGGCGTCGCTCAACCTGCCAGCAGACGCCGACGACGCGTTGTTTTAGGAGCGGCTGAATTGCCTGGCTATCGCGCCTCCTGCCAGTACGACGCACCCATAAAGTTCGTTCTGGCTCGGTGCCGTATATTTTCAGTTTTCCGCTTCGGTCATTGGCAGCTGCGGATGACTGGATTCTGGTTTATATCGTACTTTAGAAACGCGTCGTGCGTTTGCTATGTGAACTAGCAATTTTATTGCACTTTTCCCAGGTGGACTCTTTAAAGTTTCTGTAGTTTTCCGTTATCAGTGACTCTATCATGTTTTGCACATGCAAAGCGCAACCTCTTTCATATCTATTCATGAAACAGTTTATTCATATTCTTCATTAAACTGGTCCCGCCTTCGCGCAAACGTATCCAAAGATTTATGTTTCTAAATGTTAGTGAACGTGTACAAAACAGATATATGCAGCATTATTTTCCTTTTGCAATAATGCTTTATTTATTGCACGCGGAGGTTAAATCAAATATTAGTAGTCATAATGTAATATCGTATACGGCAACATATTTGTTGGAACCTCTCGTTGTGACACATAGCTGTTTCCGTTTCCCAAATTGATGTTTAGGCTGTATTGTAGATTCATGTTAGCTCTCGAAGTGTGGTGTAGGGTGCTGTTCTATGAACACCTTAGGACTGTCTGCAAACGTATAAAAACTGAAGAAATGCCTTCAGGACAGACGAAAGGGAATGCGATATAATTCTTCGACGAGTAAAAGGTCACGGTATAGTATGAGGAAATGACTTGCCTCATTTCGCAATATGCTGCGAAAAATGCTTGAGTAAATTTTGTAATTATATCGGACGAAAGTGGATATTGTGAATACTGCGAGAACATCCAGTACCTACCTTTTCCTGCATAGAAAATTATGGGAAGTTAATTTTAATGTAACACCATACATTTGTGGCTTATTTCACTGAATAATAGTTGGCAATGATAAACGTTACGAGCGATTTTATTCATGAATTTGTTGTGGTCTTGAGTCCAGAGACTGGTTTGATGCAGCTCTCCATGCTACCCTATCTTGTGCAAGCTTCTTCAGCATTAGCAGACAGCATTAGCAGAAGTACTGTTTTCCCTGATTCTGCGTTGAGTGCCTTTGCCTTAATGTGGTGTTTCCGCAGGGTACACAGGTTGCAGAAGCGGTTATTAATGTTCTCTGGACGCCACGAATTTCAGTTAGCTCACAAGTCGGCTATTGTTACCGTTTTTCATTGTTACTTTTTGATAGCCTGTATTATTATAATAACTACATGCTTCACATAAACGATTCCATTTGTCGCTCTTTAGTCCTGCGATAAAAAATTCGAGAGCGTTTAATTCCGTACTTCCTATTTTTATGACAATACCCTCGTCAAGAGTATTTTTGTCATACTGTCTAAACGGTATGTGTACATTTCTCCGAGCCGGCCGAAGTGGCCGCGCGGTTCGGGCGCTGCAGTCTGGAACCGCGAGACCGCTACGGTCGCAGGTTCGAATCCTGCCTCGGGCATGGATGTGTGTGATGTCCTTAGGTTAGTTAGGTTTAACTAGTTCTAAGTTCTAGGGGACTAATGACCTCAGCAGTTGAGTCCCATAGTGCTCAGAGCCATTTGTACATTTCTCCCTTGCCCGATCTCTGTCGTGGACGGCTTGGCGTACTTAATTCTGAGAGCTTCACATTACATGCTAGTATTCCAAACCATTTAGAGTTTCACGAGGTAAACAGCGACCTAGTTGTTTCCGCTTTATGCACAATCATAGTCGAAGTTGCTTTCTCGCTCTAGTTAGGTGCTACTCTTTCAAGAACTTGCTAGGTCGAGTCTCAGCGGTGGAACAAATTATAAACGCCAGTAACTACCTAACGAGGATAGGGTAGGTTGTGCCGTATAAACTTTTACAACTGTATGCGTGTTAATATCCACCATTACATAAAAAATCTCTTGCAGCGTCTCGTGTAGTAAGGGTGTGTGATAGTGAACTGCTGTTGGGTGGTATTTCACTCTCCTGCCCCCTTTGTACTGTGCCAGAGGAATTGGATATTTGTCAGCTCCAGGTGTCTCTTTCTCTGTTCTCTCTTTCATCCTAACCAACGGTACAAACACAATGTTATAATTTCGTCAAAAACAATTAGCTTGTTTATTTTGTTAATTGTGACTGGGACACATATATCCTCTCATGAGAAAGGTATCCTTGTTTCAAACTACTTCACCCTGTTATTATTCGAGTAGAAGTGCTCCGTACAGTTCTTATGCGACGATGCCAATAAGTCACTCATACTTCAGGTAACAACTTAATGGCCGTTGTTGTGTTTGACTAATGTTGACAATGAAACAACGCACTAATAAGACTAAATTGCTGACTTTATAATACATGCAATACGACTTTTCATCTTGAATGTGACATGGTGATTAAGTGGGTGTCACACTGCTACCTCAAAGTCCTGGGTTAAATAGCCGGTATGTCTAAACGCCCCTTTCTCTCCTGAAAACCATTTTTGTGTGTGAACAATGCCAGTTTGCGCCGTAGTTCGGAGTCCACGTTAAACTCCAGGTTCCCATACATCTATATGGGTAAGCCAGTCCAGAGCTCGGAGGAAATCAAGGGCATACCACCTCCAGTAGGACTATGCCTAACATAGCATGTCTGACTTGTTCGAAACAACTTTCAGGCTGAGGACAACTGTACTTCTACGTGGAACTATTATCGAATTTCGGAGATGCTTTTCACTGAACTAGTTACACAGAAGTGATACATGTCGCCTCTTCGTCCATGTGTTCCTATTACTGTATGAACAACAATTATATGAGTAACGCTAGTTTCAGAAACAGTGATACGTGGTATGCTGACTAGAATATATGTAACAATAAAGCCACGTGTCAAAATTCGTTCATTAAATGACGATGTCAGAAATTATCAGAACAATGAAAATTGCTGATCATTAACTTTTTTCACTTTGTGCAGCAGAAAGCAGCCTCATTTTGCCAACAAGACAGAAGTCTCCCACGGCTCAGTTAATTCCACAGATTGTGGCCTGATTTGATGTAGGGAGAGGCTGTACTGGTACATTCAGTCTTATGAGTGAAATAAGTACTGAATCTTTACTTGATAAACTAATGCATTTTTATTTACCAGAAACTATGGGGCATGCATGTGATTTATACATAAGATTTACTAGTAAAGAAAAAATTAAATAAATATTCCTCCACATAGTAAAACGGTGATTATTTTCATCCAAATATTTCTTTCTGATCGTATATGGCATTTACGACACTTTTCTGATTGCTCAGAAAAGATGTGTCTCGGAAGTGGAAAAAGATGTGAACAGTCAACCTGATTCCAAGATTGATTCCACTGAGACGTTGTAAAAGCTTTTGGCAGCTGTTAGGTGGTCGCTTCTTAAGAACATAAAAAATGTTCAAATGTGTGTGAATTCCTAAGGGACCAAACTGCTTAGGTCATCGGTCCCTAGACTTACACACTACTTAAACTAACTTTAACTAACTTATGCTAAGAACAACACACACACACACACACACACACACACACACACACACACACACACGCCCGAGGGAGGACTCGAATGGCTCTGAGCACTATGGGACTTAACATCTGTGGTCATCAGTCCCCTAGAACTTAGAACTACTTAAACCTAACTAACCTAAGGACATCACACACATCCATGCCCGAGGCAGGATTCGAACCTGCGACCGTAGCAGTCGCGCGGTTCCGGACTGAGCGCCTAGAACCGCTAGACCACCGCGGCCGGCTATGATCATACAACAAACATCGCAACTAACTACTTTAAGTATATTTGCGTGATGCGTTCCACTAACTCTGAGAACAAATAACATATAATTAGAATTATCCATGAAATATGTTATAACGGAAGTATAGCAGTTTTTAACTTAACTTGCGTTCCTCATTTGAAGCTTCACGATGTGTCTGTTGTTGGCCCTGCAATTTCAGGCATATTCGATTTCCTACTTACAGTATGGTTTCCAGGCAGTGTGAACATTATTTTTTTAAACATGCAGGCATCTTTGTCTTTCACAGAGCACTTTCAATTATTACATTCTTTACATCTTTCCAGCGCACTAGAACCTCCAAATGCAACTCGACAGGCACTACGTTTTCCCGCCAGCCGCGAGAGAGTGAAAAAGTACAAATATAATATTAACAACAAGGAGAGTATAGCATTGGTAAACTACTGACTTTATGGTAATCTTTTCTTCAGTTCAACTGAGAGTTTAAACTAACAATATTAACGAAAATAAGCTAAGGTGTCAAGAGATTCGGTTGAGACGCAGGGATTTTGTTCCAAACTATTACCTTCCCGTCACATTGCTATTGCCTGCAAAAGACGGCTGCCTTACCGTCTCTGCACCAGGCAGTTCTTAAATATTATGTGGCGTCCACACGCAGAAGTGGTTTCCGGTACGAAGTGGGGCGGATGAGATGGCCCTCGCTATGGGAAGCCGCAGAAAACGACGTGAACGGCGTCGTGAAGGCGGGCATCCGATCAACTCTGTGCTGATACGGTGAACCTATCGGTGTCACACGTGAAGGTCAACACTTGGTCCGACGTACTTGTACTTAACGTCTTCGCCTTTCGTAAACTGTTTCCGATATTAATGCAACCAGTATTGTGCAGTGCCCTACAAACTGTATCTAAGTTAACGATTGTATCCTCATTCATCCGTTCATAGACAGATTGCAGAATAACCGATACCATCTTTTTCTACCAATTTTCCATTTAACTTTAGTTTGATATTCTGTGTTCATCGAGAAATTGCTGGAAAACTGTGAATTGTATTGAATTTCTTTTTGTGTATTTTGAGTGAAGCTAAGCTCAACATCAGTACGGCAACCGCCTGTAGGATTTTCGAAACCACCTAAAAATAGATGAACAATGCCCCCGGTATCCGATTTACGTAGTACCTTCTTGGCTCAGAAAGGAAGAGCCACTTCCTAATTTTATTTGTACTGCGCGGAGGGGCAAGGAGCACTACGTATAAGAAACCTCATTACTATCAATTTTCTCGAGTTTTGTCGTGATTTTCTTGAATAACTTGAAAGAAAATGTGGCCTTGTGCATATTCCTGACTTTTGATAGACGAGTAAAAAGTGAATTATTTCTCGTTAACTGGTAAGTCCTTACCCAAAAATATACGAAATCTGATTCCGATATATTGTCATTGAAATGTTCTTCCAGGGAATTCGATTTCATCTGTGGAAGTATACCAACTGATGGCAACATGACGACAGTGAAACCAGTTGTCATTTTCCATAAACCAATGGTTCTTCTTCAAAGCTGCCTAAAGTGCAATGCTTTTTGATGATGCAAGGATAAACTAACGTTTAGCCATGTCCAAATGCCGAGGAATGTTGATGGACGGCATCGTTCTGTTGCAGGATAATGGCCGCTCACAAGCTGCCAAAGCTGTTTCTGGTACGCTGCATAAGTTTCGCTGGGAATCTCTCACATACAGTCCTGATCTCTCCCCGTGCTATTTCCATATGTTTGTAGCCCTGAAGAAAGATGGCCGTCAGTTTGCTTCGGACGAAGATTGCAGGCTTGGAAACAATTATGGTTCCGTAGGCAATCGCAAACATTCTTCCATTCTTGTCTCACAGTGGGATAAATATATTAACAGTAATGACGATTACTGTTGAAATAATTTTCATTTGACTGCCACTTAAACGAGAAAGTGGTACTACAATTGGAATATGTTCTTTTTCATAATCTTTCCCGTATGGTATAGGTTTCCATTTTATAGACTTTAAAAAACATTAGAGACCTTTGACCGTTACACTAATACAACGAACTAATTAGTATAGAATTGTGACTATTGTTGTGTTTGGTTTAAATGGCTTCAAAAATAAAACATTTTCAGAGCATTATAAGGACGTCCAACTGTCCACCGTAATAGATGAAAAGTTTTTTTTTTTTAATTTAGATCAATTTTAGCTTATTTTCTGTTTCGCGATTATTATTGGACAATTGTGTAAATTCAAAGAGGAAACCGTACTATAATTTTCCGTCGTTGAACAATTTCTGAAGACTGAATTCGGCATCATTCTGTGTCTTATCATGAACGTCATGCATTGAGTAGTTGATTTTTATCCATTTACTGACATCACGCAAGACGAAAACATTTTAGGATTTTTCGTCAGATCGATCAACAGAATTTTACTTTCGATTTATTTAATGCTTGTCATATTGATCTTCATACTTTCATTTTGTGTTCGTCAGCTTTTTTCGTCAGCGATACTTTAATTTCGCTTTAATCTATGATGTTCACTTTATTTTCATGGTAACTTTGTAACACGAATATGAAACGACGACTGGTCTTTCCCATCCTTCATAACCTTGCTCGGCCAATACATTTGGAAGATATATTGTACAAAGCTTTTAAAATTTATCCATTTGTGCTTTCCTTCATCTAACAAGGGGACCTTCCCATCGCACCCCCCTCAGATTTAGTTATAAGTTGGCACAGTGGATAGGCCTTGAAAAACTGAACACAGATCAATCGAGAAAACAGGAAGAAGTTGTGTGGAACTATGAAAAAATAAGCAAAATATACAAAGTGAGTAGTCCATGTGCAACATAGGTAACATCAAGGAAAGCGTGAGCCCAGGCGCTCCGTGGTCCCGTGGTCAGCGTGAGCAGCTGCGAAACCAGAGGTCCTTAGTTCAAATCTTCCCTCGAATGAAAAATTTATTTTCTTTATTTTCGCAAAGTTATGATCTGTCCATTCGTTCATTGACGTCTCTGTTCACTGTAATACGTTTAGTGTCTGTGTTTTGCGACCGCACCGCAAAACGGTGCGATTAGTAGACGAAAGGACGTGCTCTCCAATGGGAACCGAAAACATTTGATCGCAAGGTCATAGATCAACCGATTCCTCCACAGGAAAACACGTCTGATATATTCTATACGACAATGATGACAGATAATAATGGTCTGAAAATAAAAAATTAAACTCTTCACTCAATGGAAGACTTGAACCCAGGACCTCTCGTTCAACAGTTGCTTACGCTAACCACGGGACCACAGCGTTCCTGAGCTCACATGTTCCTTGATGTTGCCTATCTTGCACATGGACTACTCAGTTAGTATATTTTGCTTATTTCTTTCATAGTTCCACACAACTTCTTCCTGTTTCTCGATAGATCTGTGTTCAGTTTTTCAAGGCCTATCCACTGTGCCAACTTATAACAAAATCTGAGGGGGGTGCGATGGGAAGGTCCCCTTGTTAGATGAAGGAAAGCGTCATTTATAACAACGTACAGCTTACAACCTGAAGAAAAGAGACAAACACAATTGTCATATTTTGTGTGACGGTTGTTTACATTTTTTGACTCAAATTTAATTCAAAACTCCGTTGCTGAAACGATTGTGTTTCGCCTCATAGAACAGGTAAAAATTTGTTTTTCGAGTGTCTTAGAGCCGTGAGTCTAATCTGTAACGGCCAGTGAACTATGTACTTGTATGTGTGGGATTTCAAAAATCTAGACCGTACTTTGGAATATTTTCCACTGTTTGGTATGAGAAGATTTTTCTGACGATCTCAGCCCTGTACACCCAGAAAATCGCATGCTCCCTACAAGAAACTTTTATTCATCTGACGTACCTTCATATTAATCTAAGTTCAATAAATTGCCTCATTTTTAATCTTCAATACTTATCAAGTTCTTGAATTTCTATTAGGTGTGACTTTTCGCATGAGTCTCCCTGCTGTAATAGTTGATTCAGGACGAAAAAGGACTTTTCAATTATGAAGTATATACTTATTGTGTTTTGTGTTTATACTTATTGTGTTTTCTGTTCTCATAGACATAGTTCAGTATGTTAATATCGCAGAAATTCATGTAATATAAGGCATTCCTTCGCGAACTGTTTACCGGGTAACAAATGGCGTACAGGAATATCGCGAGGTGGGGCAGAAGTCGCCAAGTGAGCACACATATGCTGCCTACAAGTTTGAAGGGCCATCGTCAATATTTTAATGTAGGGGTGACATTGTTGCCGTCTCCAGTGACTATATCTGTTAGTTCCATCGCCGTAAAGTACCTATCCCATATTGCGAAAAGTTTCGTGGACCATTATCATACAACGCGAAAGATGTGAGCATGAATCGTATTACGGTACACATTATGAACCCTGCCAATTTTCAGGTCAGCAAAAGTTCGGCCTTACAATTGTAGTCTCATTTCGGTAGTACCCGTATTCATATTCTTAAAATCAAAGGGGAAGAAGTGCAAACACAAATGAGAAAATTCCGTATCTATTTCCATTTCAAGAAAAATATAAAGGTGAATTACTGGCCCGTTAACAATAGTTAGATGCTGGTTCTTCGGATACGCCTCCATTATTGGATATTTGATTTATTTTAATAATAACCAAATAACTGTATTTCACAGACGATGTCGTCTAGCAAATATAGAATTCCTTTAATTCATTACTTTTCTACGTTAGGCACAAATAATGTGATGGTGGGAGATACCATTATGGAGCTTATTTGTACCTATGCGACGGCGGACTTTTCTTCAGTTTATTGCTATGTTCAGTTTAAATGATAACTTTCCCTCTATCACCACAAACGACCACCACTCTTTAAACTCCACACACACACACACACACACACACACACACACACACACACAGAGAGAGAGAGAGAGAGAGAGAGAGAGAGAGAGAGAGTAGGGATACGCACCGATATAGCATCCGACTTTAATGGCTTTTTCCGGTAGGTAATAACGAATCGGACTTCATTAGGGATGAAAACACGCTGCAGCGGTACTTCACCATTAATAAATCGATTTATTAATTGACGCTGCCTTGGATTGTCCCATTTGCAAGCGGTTTGAGGCTCCACTATAAATTAATGCCTTGTTTCGGTCCGTATCGCCAAATTATCCCTTATATTTATGTGCACACAAGGTCATCAATGCAGGGTAAATTCGACTGCGTATTGTTCTTGGATATTGTCTTCAGAAAATTTTATGAAGGGCATGCCTAATTTGGAATTTAAAAAATGAGCGCACAATTTATGTTTTTAGAATGCGAATTGGAGCAATGAAAAAATTCTGATGATTTTAAGTTGGTAAAACCCTCTTTACGCATAACACAGTTTACGATTTTTATTATGAGATACGACACTACGTGTTTCGTATAAGGAATCAAAGATTACGTCTGTGTGTGAATATTATAATGACGTCGATGCGTGTAATGATGCCCTCTGTTAAGAAAAAGCGGACGAAAAATCCGTAATTGAATTTTTGGTGGTATACATTTTTTATGGTCTGTACGTAGTTTATATTGAAGCCTCTTTATGATTCGTTATATAAAACAGAAATAAAAACAGTTACACAATTTGACAGGTGGGCCGTTCTATGGAACAGTCATAAGTGGAATGAGAATGAAATTAAATTGTGTGTTAGACGTTATTGACACTAGAAGTCAACATCATTCATAACATTCAGATTCACTCTATCCATCTAGGGAGTTATGTCGTGAGCAAAGTTCACCACCTGTGAATAATCAACACGGCCCCCTTCTGCCATTAGCGTGCTGTATCTCATCACTTTTCACTTTCACCTGAAAGACAGAAGCGACTGGGAGTTTTGTTCACAAGACACTATTATCCGAAAGCGATATTGTATATGCCATCGACTTCTTAAAACTGAATACCACACACAACAATTTAAGATGCTACAACTTATTGCAACCGCAACTTTAATGCATAAGGTATATCAGCGCTTGTCACTTTTTAACTTTAGCACTTCTCGTATCTGTTGAGTTTCTCAACTTACACGTGTTTCATTTTTTGAACTATCATTTTAGTTTCCTTGCTGTTTTGTTAATTGGTTTTCACCTTATTAATCACTAGTTCTGTATGTCGAAAAGAATGCACGTCAGAGATTGACGATGAGAAAACAGGGTGAGGTACTCCACAAGTCGTAGAAAGGCAATTCGTCAGAATGTTCCTCTCGGCATAATTTTTTTTCGTTAATTTACATCCGATGGCCGTTTAAGAATACGTAAATCGTCCTGACTAGCCCTTTCAGCGCCACATCTCTTCAGATCAGTGCCAATATATTACAAGCGGATGTTTGAAGTCTACGCTGTTCGTTCACACGTACTCTGGGCATTTGAAGCTTCAGTTGAAGATCAAATGATTATCTTCGTCTTTAGGGGATAAGACTCCGGTCCTTTTCCGGCATGCAGTTCTAACTTTTTGAAACGTTCACAGGCATCACTCTTCTAGTGCTGTTTGAAAACCTTACCGGAGCACACTTCAGGAATGGACTGTGATTTCAACTGCACGTAAGCTCCTTCCGACTTCTTTTTCAGATTTTACAGTGATGGTATAGAACTAACGAAGGAGGACAGTTTTAGATGTTTGAATAAATTGCCTTTCCCTTTGCTGGTTGTACACTAGAATAGCAATGGCTTTAGTAAAGTGAGGCGTGATCGTATGTTTAAAAACTGGAAGTCCATGGTTGCGAGGTGTTGTATGAATCCTAGCCCGTCATATAGTCGACCTCAAGATATTTTACTTTCATGATGGTTACGTTCATTTATAGCTGGTGATGTCATCAATCCCTATATGAGTCTTCCGTCTACTCAAGACCATTACCTAACGTTTAACTATACTCAGGATCAATAGCGGCCAATCTACATCATAGTCACTGCCTATGGATTGTCTAAGTTTGTAACAGATTTTAGAGGAGTACTACCTCTCAGTAAACGATAACATAGTCTGCGAACGAGCAGAACATATTGTTGACGCTAGAGCAATCCTCACACTTTATAGATATAGGTTACAGTGTGTGTTTTTTCTTCAATACACAGAATGTAGGCCTACATTTCGCGTACATAGCTGGAGGATGTTACAGGCGATTTAATCTTTTTGAGTGTATGAACAGCGTGTGTTGTAAACATTATGGGGACAGCGATAGGGTGTATCAGTCTGAATGGAGCTGCATATGGCTGTAGGCTAGACATTCAATAATTTGTAGAAATTGATGACGCTTCAGTATCTGTGTTAAGTGCAAGATAAGCTTTTAGGATCGGAAATTAAAAACAATATTAATAATATTACACAGTATCAGTGGAATCTCTTGCACTTAAGCAACATACATATCAACGAAAGACGTGACTTATGGGATAGAAATCTGCAGGACTCCTCATCAGCTGTTCCCTAATTCAGACCTACTAAATCCTCTTAGAGCTCTTCTGCCGAACGGTAACAGGATTCCTTCGATGAATCTATTACTTACTGCTCTCCTCTGTATATCATTTTTGAGTGATTGAGTAATCTGTTCTTGTGAAAAATCACAGAAACCGACAACTATTAAATATCTGAAACTCAATTTAGTTGATATTTTGTAGGAAAAATAGCAACTACTCAGTGAGACTGGATGTACACGTAGCCTCCCCAGATATTCACTCAGAATGAAAACGTTCTCCATATTAACGAATACTAAACGCTGGGGGCTTTCAATTTTGGGCCGGCCGCGGTGGCCGTGCGGTTCTGGCGCTGCAGTCCGGAACCGCGGGACTGCTACGGTCGCAGGTTCGAATCCTGCTTCGGGCATGGGTGTGTGTGGTGTCCTTAGGTTAGTTAGGTTTAAGTAGTTCTAAGTTCTAGGGGACTTATGACCTAAGATGTTGAGTCCCATAGTGCTCAGAGCCATTTGAACTTTCAATTTTGGAATGTAGCAGCCAGATGTCATTCCGCTGCTGGCGCCGTCAGTTGACTACGGCATGCCAGTTCTGTGACCTGTGAGGAAGCACTCCGAGGCTCCCAGGCGCTCGCTGCCGGTTGTTTTCTTCTTTTGTCGCTGCTGTCTCCTGTGATTGCCTCCGTGTCGTCTTCCTGACTGAAATCTAATTTGCAGTTTAACTCCGATGGTCCACATTCTGTACGCGCTGCTGCTTTGTAGGAAGAATTGCAGCACAAGAAACTGAGTTTCGCTCGAGTTTTAGCCTCCTCCACTTGCAGTCCATTTTTGCATATGGCTCCTGCGTTTCCATGACCCACTCAACGCAAATGTTCTTAATGTTGAACTGGCACTCAAGTTATGGTCGAGGATTTTTGAGAAATGCTTTTGCAATAAAGCTCGTCTTAGTTTACTCTTATCCATTCTGTTGCAATGTTTCATTCAGCACATCTGCCCGCATCTCGTGGTCGTGCGGTAGCGTTCTCGCTTCCCACGCCCGGGTTCCCGGGTTCGATTCCCGGCGGGGTCAGGGATTTTCTCTGCCTCGTGATGGCTGGGTGTTGTGTGATGTCCTTAGGTTAGTTAGGTTTAAGTAGTTCTAAGTTCTAGGGGACTGATGACCATAGATGTTAAGTCCCATAGTGCTCAGAGCCATTTGAACCATTTTTTTTTCAGCACATCTCTAGGAAAACCTTAAGAATTCGCGGACACTACGACCCATTCAGAGCGTTTTCGTCGTTGATATTCTACAGATTATTGGTCACCATATTTGGCGCTAACTACGAAGTTTCAATTAATAGCTATTCATTTCGAATGACGACAGTGTACAAAATATAGCCATCATCAACCATCGGTCAGATCAGGCACTGCGCCATCCTCAGATAACATCTTCACTTTCAGTTTCATTCCCGATTTCTTTCACGTCAGAATACGTCAGACGTCGTCCTCGCAGCACTTACACTCTAAATACGAAGATGAAAATCATATTGATCACGCCAATCAATTAGTGGGCACTAAGAGTATTGTGGAAGAATCGAAGTCCTGTGCTGAACAACGAACCATCGGTGGTGGTTTCCACAACCTGTCACTTGTTTACATATGACGTTTTAGATGCATAAATAAAGTTCCGATGATTAGAAAGAATTTAATGTTCTCATGAGGGTATTTTTGATCCGTCGTTGCAACTACAAAATGCGTGATTTTTTCAGCAGACGCGTTTCGCTTTATTAAGGTAAAGCATCATCACTGGTCTGTAAGTTTGTTTACATTTTGATTTGCTTTTCAGATCGAAAAACAGTTCATTAAGAATAGGTTGGTTTGTACTTTCGGTGATTTTTCGGCTGAAACACTATGCATTTCTCACAACACAGATATGGTGGGTACCGAGGAAATAAAATACCCGGGATGGACCAAAACTGGTACCAAGGGCACGACGGTTCCACAAGTCACTGACGGTACCCCAACAGCGTCTGTGCTATATGTTAATGGTGGATGATTAATATCCTCTGTGGCTAACAGCCATAGTTGTAACACGAAGCTTGCTTCACTCGAGGTTGATAATCTCTGAGAGTCAAACATGAAAATGTCTTTTTGAGAAAAATTTCCACCGCCCAACACTGTAGGGAAGGAGAAGGCTGCATCAGATTCGGTGGGTAGCCAACCCGAAGAGTCAAATGAATCGGAGCATTTGAAACCACACAACTCTCATCAAGCGCATAATGCCAAAATAAAGCACAAACTCGTGAACTATATTGCTACACATAACAAATTCTTTACTGAAAACTGGAAAGCGCAAAAACTTCACAAATGAATTGGACAGACAAAACATCATAATAACAGAACTCCAAGAAACGCGAAATACAACAAAAGATCCGTTTGAATCTCAATGTTACAGAATTTACAACGGGAAAGCAGGAAAATATTTCTGAAAAAGTGTCCACAATTCGGAACAGAATTTACAGCAAATTTGAAAGTGATAGATTCAATAACTGATTTTGAAGCTATTTCTCCACGAATTGCAACTTTAATTCTAAAAATCACAAACAAGATGTGTGCTACCATAAACTCCCATGCCCCTACCATAAAAAAGTTTCTAACAAGAACTATGGTAGAAGAAGAAAATTTCTTGGATCTTTTGGGTCAGACAATAAATCAAGTCAATAAAAAAACACAAAGATCTTAATAGGAGATTTTAATGCCCAACTGGGAAAGGAAAATAAGTACAGAGATATAAACGGAAAAAGGGCTTCACATAAACAGACTAATAGAAATGGACAAAGACTCCTTGATATTTGCAGAAGACACGGGCTCATGTCTAAATCTACACATTTTGTAAGGAAACCAAGCAAATTTATGATATATCGTGATTGGACAAAAGGAGGGTGACAATTGGACCATGTCTGCAAGGACACTTTCATAAAGAAATTCGAAATGTTAAAGGTACTGAGAGGAGCAGACACAGATTCAGATCATTATTTGGTCAAAATCAAAATCATCCATTAAGGAAAAAAAGACAGAACAGTTGGCGATAAAAGAAAGTATGACGCACATAATTTAATCAAAAATGAGAAATATCAGAAAACACTCAAAGTATAATAGTAACGCATAATCTTGAGGAACTAATACCAATTTTAAAACAGCGTGCTGAAGAATCGGCCCCAATAAGTGAACGTAAAAAACATGCATATTGGACTCCAGAATGTGACGAAGTTCATAATCAAAGACATTAAGCTGGGACAAAATTTCAAACTCATAAAACATGAGAAAATGCAACTAAACTCAATAACATCAGAAAAAAAATCTCTCAAGTTATCAGAAAAACAAAGCGGCAATATCAAAAGGATCTACTGAGTTCCATTCAAGAAAAACTTCAGCAAAATCAACTGCAAGAGTATTTCAAAGCTTCTGACAAACAGTTACGTAATTACAACCCTCTCTCACTATTGCACAGAAATAAAGATGGAAGAGAAGCCCATAACAACAAGGAAAAAGCAGAAATCTTGGCAGAAGCATTCAACAAGCTGTTGAACTGTGAGGAACCTGAAAGTCTTTTAACAATAGACACAAGCACCTCTGTAAAAACCAAATCAGAAATATAAACCCACCTGCAGTACAAGAAACAGAAGTTGCACTTAAAGCAATGAGAAACTACAAAACATGTGGGTAAAATCAAGTGTTTGCGGAAATGTGGAAGTATACTGGTGATGTAACTCAGACATCTTCACATATTATTTTACAAAAGATTTGGGAAGAGAAAAATTCCCAGAAGAATGGACCACAGCTATAATTAACCCACTTTATAAGAAAGGAGAAAAAAATGATCCAGACAACTATAGAGGAATCTCGTTCGTGGACTGTACCTACAAGATTTGCTTCCAAGATGTTACACAAGATCAAAGAACAGCTGCATTAGGAACTAGAGGAATACCAAGGATGCTTCAGACATTGGAGAAGCTGAGTCGAACAAATAATTACTCTGAAATAAATCACAATTACATTTATAGATTTTAAGAAAGTATATGATTCTGTCCATAGACCCTTACTGTTAAAAATTTTGAGAATTTCGGACTCCAACCAAAATTAATTAAACTGATAGAATTTACCTTACTCAATGCATATTCGAAAATTAAGTTCAGAGAGGAACTTTCTGAATCATTCTAGGTAAAAACTGGTTTAAGGCAGGGAGATGGCCTGTCACCACTTCTTTTTAATTGTGCCCTTGAATACATAATGAGGGAATGTTACAAGTTTTAAGAAAAGTCCAAAGAAAATTAATATTGGAACACAAAAAGACGACATGAAGCTGAACTGTTCAGGATTTGCAGACGACCTCGCTCTTCTCGCCTTAACATTCAAGAAACCAAACAACAAATACATTCATTACGGGAAATAGCCTAGAGCATGGCCTTAAAAGTAATACAAAATTGTTAAGGCTTTCGTGGCCACTTGTTGACAAACTGCCTATTGGCTTCTGTCTCGGGTTCTTCGGCCGACGTTCATCTAATGATTTTTTTGACGTTTCGCCAGCCACTCGTGCTGGCGAAACGTCAAAAAAATCATTAGATGAACGTCGGCCGAAGAACCCGAGACAGAAGCCAATAGGCAGTTTGTCTTAAAAGTAATGCTAACAAAACCCCCCTTGCAAACAAAATTAGAATTGGAGGACAAGACATAAAAATTGTTGAAAAGTTTAAATACTTGAGAGAAATAGTGGCACGCAACCTGAATGAGAAACCATCGTGCCAGAGAAGAATAAACAAATTGATTAAAACACATCATGTTACCAAGAACACCTATAACAAAAATGCCTCTGAGTAACCACAAAACTGAAACACTACAAAATAGTCACACAGCCGCAAATAAAAATGCTTTCGAAACCATATTTAAAACCACCAACACTGTAGCAATAGACAGATTACTCAAAATAGAAGGAAGGGTAGTCACAACGTGTATAAGTAAAACATACAAAAAAGACGGAGTTTGAAGAATACTTTCAAATGAAACAGCTTATAAAGAAATAGAACCAGTGACAAGTACATGGAAAACGAAACGCATCTCTTTTCTAGGGCATTTGATGAGGGCAACAGAAAACATAATTAGCAGGAGAATAATTGAGAAGACATGGAATAGTAAGAGCGGCATTAGATGGATCGCAGAGATCAAGGACTACATGATGAAATTATAGATTACGATGGAGGATTTAAAAGGCATGACAGACGCGCTCAAAATACTTCAGGACATACATATCATACTACCAATAAAAACTAACAAACAGAGAATAGGACTGGTGATTTCGATGAGGAGAGAAGGGCACGATCTGAAAGAATGGAAAAGTATTGAGTCAACAAAAAACGAAACAACCTAGTTCATAATATTGACTGAAGTCGTCCAATGTAGCCCATAAAATAAATAAATAAATAAATAGGTAATGGTTTTAGAAGGAACGGAAATTAGTCACTAATAAAAATATTGTTTGCGTCTCTGAAGGAAATCTTAATTCATAAATTACAAAGTTGCTGATCCTGATACCAACGTAATGTTGGAATTACATAAATACTTAGTTCTTTGGTTGGATGCTCATCAAGACACCAAACTCTGAGGTCCTATAATTACCGTAGTTGTACGTCACCATGTCCCTTCTCCTGAACGGCAATGTGCAGAAACCAAAATTTCAGGAAATGAAGTAACTCCGTGTCTAACGCTATCGTGGTATTGCCTTTTGCAAACCATACGAAATTTAAAACATTCTTGTAGTAACGGAAAGACACATCGGTGGGTATTTTGACTTTTCTAGTAAGTTAAATACAACGTATTACCATTTTCTTTCCATCTAATTTCGCAACGTTTATAAAATTTTGATAGTCTTCTCTCATTGCCTGAAATGGGCAAATGGGCAAATACCGTTTATATCTGTACCAGCGATTATGTTTATTTAATTTTTTGATAGCGAGAGTCTCAGTGACAAAACTTAGGAAATATGAAAATAAGTATATTTACTTCCCAGAAAAATGTTTTAAGCACATTATAATTAACAAACATGCTTTACTAGCCATAGTCCTATTGGAGGTAGTACGTTTTTGCCTTCTTCCGACCAATTGACTCACGCAGCCAGTTACAGAGGGAGCTCCAAACCACGCTTTTACAGTTACATCTGCAGAATTGACAGCAGATACAGACCTACGTACTTACAATAAGCAATAAAGTGAAACATTCGAACAAAGAGAAAGAGAGAGAGAGAGAGAGAGAGAGAGAGAGAGAGAGAGAGAGTGGGGGGGGGGGGGGAGATTCTGTAAGCATTCTAGAATAGTACTACGACTCTTCGCGTTTTCTGTGTTCCAAGACCTTTTGTTCGATTTCTATGTTGATGACATAGTACTGGACTGTTTGATTGCAGGTCACCGTTCCCTCATGACCAGTTATATTAGTACGAACATGTATCTATAGTAATACAAAAAATGATAGCTTGGATGCCTGTGAAGTCTGAAGACCCCCAAGGTCGCTACGGAACAGACATTTTCGTAGACCATGTGTAATGCGGTTCGTAAGCGGGTATCTATTTCAAATGGAAAATGTGAGTTCACAGGCGGAGAGCAGTCATTATTTGTAAATGTCTTACACGAAATCTAGCCACGGAGGCTCACCAAAAGATGATTTCTTTTTTAAAGACAGTAGACTCGAATGAAGTGACCAGGAATTAGAATAAGTTGGAATCCTGGGAGATTAACCACTTCAGTTAAGTGTGGCAAAACTATTTGATACCGCTCTATTACCATAATTTAGTGTTACACGAAGATGCTGAAGTGCATTTGTGTCTTTGAAAGCCTCGTCCTCTCTCATACAGATCTATGTATCAGTGGGAGTATTGGACAATGGCGAGGCTCGTGTTATACGACGCCTTGGAGTCGTATATTATACCAATATCCGGCTCCGTGGTACCCTTTGTGGGGACTCGGACCTGCGCCCGCAGTGGGAGATTACGTTACGGAGGACTGTGCTGACTGCAGCGAGGCATTTAATCAGCGAGATAGTCAGCGCAGTCGCGCGGCTAATAATGCTGGTATTGGCGTCTGCCGACCGCATTCACCAATGATCGAAATTTGTGCGACAGTGCTTTGCGCTATGGACCAGGCTACGTACCAGCGCATTAGGTCCACTGTCACCCCAAACCTCCAATTATTGCCAGCTGCGTCATATTGGCATCTTTCTGTTCTCGTGCATCACAGAACCCATCTATGTATAAAACTTTAATTTTTTCCTTAATAATGTAAGCGATTTCGTGTTCTGTGTAATATTTTCTCGCACTATCAAAGTGAAACTGACAGAAAAATTTCCATCGTAAATGCAATGGCAACCAGACCCACGATATAAGAGTATTAGAGACGGGCAATATACCCGCTATTTATCCTGTATATCGCCACTCTTGACTATTGAAGAAGTGAAGTCGCACGAGGTCTGCCTGTTTGCTTTTTATTGTCACATACAACATAAATACATCCTCTCTGTTAGTATATGGACACCTCATATATTTAAATATTCTTAAATTTCGTCTAGTGTCATCGCATTTTTACTTAATACTTTACGCTGACCTGGATAAATACAGTACGTATCTGAAAAAGATTTATTGTATGACAGCTAGTTTCGATTAGTTAATATCTGATTGATCACAAATTATGAACACTGAAAATTTTTGTAAAATAATTGAGTAATGAGTTGTAAAATAAGACGAACAGCTGAATAAATTTGTAATAGCATGCAGTGGTATCCGAAGTACGCAATCGTTGACTGGAGGTAACGGTTGAGTACTGGAAAGGTCGACTTCTAATTTTCAGCACTGTCCACTTCGCGAACAGTCGGCATGGATGTAAACTGAGGCATAGGAACAAGAATGCTGCTGACAATGTTCGATAAAATGCTACATCCTCCTATCATGTAACATGTAGAGATCCACGGCGTACCCAAACTCTACAACATTTTCAAAGTTCCTCGTTTAAGAATTCCACTCTTTTATTGCTCCTGTGTCGAATGATCACTGGCGTTTATTGAACGTTTCATTGATTTAACAAGCCTCTGATATTCTGTAAGTTTCTTATCGATGTGATATTAGTGTAAGTGATTACTTACATTTAACGCACAGTAAAAGCTTGTAGAAGATTAATTTATGGATTCCCGATATGTCATCGGAATTTATCGATATTCGTAGACAGTATAACTATTGAAATTATTTTCAAATAATCTATTTTCGATATATCGATCTATTGTTGCTGTCCTATTGGCGTCTAACTTTCTGTGTGCCATTTAAATGTGTGTTATACATAAGCGGAGAATTGCGAGATGTAAACGTCTATGTTTTAGTTCAATGAAAAACCGGCCAGAGTTGCAAATTTCACTTTTTTATTCATTGATGACGAGTTTCGGGCCGGGACCTAGCTATTCCACCATGCTGGAATGTAAGTTCGAATATATTTCTACAATTATTTGGATGCAAATCTCATGTGTGAAACGTGGTTCAAATGGTTCAAATGGCTCTGAGCACTATGGGACTCAACATCTTAGGTCATAAGTCCCCTAGAACTTAGAACTACTTAAACCTAACTAACCTAAGGACATCGTCACACACATCCATGCCCGAGGCAGGATTCGAACCTGCGACCGTAGCAGTCCCGCGGTTCCGGACTGCAGCGCCAGAACCGCACGGCCACCGCGGCCGGCAGTTAAACGTGGCTGAATGAATGAATACATCAGGCTAACTAAGAAAACTGACGTTTGACACACTGTCACAGGAATTTTTCTCTATCGTCCCATTAGACTTTACAGGAGGATCTTGTGTTGTACTCCGAACAGTGATGTACGTTTTTACTATTGTGTGCTATCTCATGCTCAATTCTTACGGCTACGTACTAATGACCGAGAAGCAACTTTATAATCTCAGTTGAAAACATGTAGGTCGCACATAAACATCATTGCAAATAATGATACGTAGTTCGAGTATGGTGAACATAGTTTACGGTTGTAATATTTCATTACAAACGCAATATTGATACTGTGCGCTTTCATTCTTTATGCTTTGGTCAATAACATTATAGTTTACATTTCACTTGTAATCCAGTGTCGGGCAAATGTGAAGTTGCAAAACTTCAGAAAATTTCTCCTAGCGTTAAAGTGCTGTGAGAAATGAAAGTGTTTTATTGCGTGCGCTGTGCTGAAGCCTTCTGGAGCAGATGCGGTGCTGTTCACGGATGATTTAAGAATTTGTAGAATCTCGTTGGCCCGAGAGGTCGTAACTCCTGCGCCTCTTGGTTGGGCAACACGAAGAAAAGAAAAGAAAAAGAACAAGGTGGAGAAGGATGAGACGAAGTTGGGAGGGGGGGAATATCGGCGAGGCGGTGGTTGAACCACCTCTCTCCTCTCCCCCCACCCCAAATGTCACAAGACCCTGTACGTCTGCGTCTCGCGTTAGCGTTGCGCGCAGTGTGCCTTAGTGTCATTGCATGAAATTTTGGTACAGCACGAAGTGCTGCATGCATTTACCATGACTATTTTCTACTACACAACCGTTGTTATGCAGAGATTACACAAATGTATAGCGAAACACTCAAATGGACAAAATGGTTAGAGTTGTTTCATCATGAATTTTTATTTGAAGCACACTAGCTTGTTTAATACCAGTTTTCCATTCATCAGTAGTTGTTTTTTACTTTATTTTCGATTTTAAAAGCCTTTCATGGCTTTATCTTCATCCGCGTAGGCACTTTTATCGTTAAGTCCCCAGCATCCAGCGTCATGGAAACAACGAGACTTCATCGTAACGTCATTGTTGAGCTTTTCGCACTAGTAACTGTCCAAGAAAGCCCTGAATAGTCACTATAAGGCCTGAAAATACCCGGGGTCGCCTTACAATTGTAACTTCAGTCCAGCGTCCGAGGATGTACAGTCTTAACGAAGACCCCAGACACTTGATGAGCAGCAGCAGGAAATTCAGCGACGACTTCTTTTTTCCTGATTTGTAGTTGTCCTTTTTCCCCGTTACTGCTGTCAGTGTGAGATTTTTTTTTATTCACTGCGACGTGTAAAGCGTGGCAAGCCGTGCGATAACGGCGGGCTTCTTAATTATCTCCCTGTTATGAAGGATATACGCCTCGTCCCGGTGAAGTCGGTCACTGTTGTTTGCAAGCCACGTGTCCCAGTAAGTCCGGATACAAAGATGTACTGTACTTTCTTTCATTTATTTATTGTTTTAAAATTAGTCAGAGAATAATAAGTGGGAGAAACGGACACCAAATTGTCATTGTAAAATTAATCATGTTTTGCGAGAATTAATTGTATACTTTATTTATTACTTGCATGGAGACCTACACAGAGAAAATTAAAATGGTTGAACAGTGACAGTCGTATGCTGACTGCATTCGCTTCTCAACGGAGCAGACCTTTTGTATCGAGCCTGAAAATGAAAACCCGTCGCGATGCGTGCAATGCTGTGCACAATACGTGCAGTGCTGGTCACTCGACTTATCGGTCGATTAGACCGACGCCAGAGGAGAGAGATCTGTAGTAATTTAATTTCTGCTGAATTAGATTATTTTTCAAAGCAAACTATACAATTCGATGTGTTTTAAGGCGCGCAATATTTGTAAAAGCATCTATTTTAGTAGAAAAATAAAAAATTTGCTATTAGCAGCTGATGGTGTTGAAAGTGGGCGACAGCTACGAGGCACATCATTAGTGTTTTGTATGTCCCGATAGTGGCTGAATACTGAATGACGTCACTGTGATGTACGCCAGTTCAGTAAGTAACCTCTCGTGCTGACAAACATGGCAGCCGTAAAGTACATTGCGCACATGGTTCAAGCTTGAAATGATCTTTCGAGGTTCATTCACAGACTGAATGGTGTATAAAAGCCACAAGTTCAAGATTGGAAAATTTTGGAATTTGTGGTAAGGACTATGGGACCAAACTGCTGAGGTCTTCGGTCCCTAGGCTTGCGCACTACTTAATCTAACTTAATCTAACTTAAACTAACGTACGCTAAGGACAACACACACACCCCTGCCCGAGGGAGGACTCGAACCTCCGACGAGGGGGGGGGGGGAGCCGCGTGAACCGTGACAAGACGCCCAAAGACCGCACGGCTACCCCGCGCGGCCTCACGATTGGAGACGCAGCACGTTGTGCTGACACTATACTGAGAACGTAGCTTTACGTTTATTCTCATAACAAGCATTTGTTTGTAGCAATTGTTAGAATTACGAAATCCATTTGACTCAGTACCTCACCAGTGCTTATTAACTACCACGTGTCTGGCGTATCAATCGAAATATTTGATAGGAAGTACATTGGCAGGGCTGATTCTTTTGTCTTTTTCATTGTCGGCCGATTCCCTCCCCCTTCCCAATGTACTGTTGCCAGATTTCTGACAAAGACAATTTCAGATAGCAAAGCGAAAGCCTAATTTTTAAATATCACGTTCAAGAAATCGTTCACACAGGAGAATCGTACGAAAATACCGTCATTTGACCATTGGACAGACTCCCGTATGGACGACATAGAAATAAGCAAACCTGGCGTAAAGAAACAACTAAAGGATTTGAAAGCAAATAAATCCGGATGGAATCCCAGTTTAGTTTTACAAAGAGTACACTACGGCACTGGCCTCTTAGCTAGCTTGCATTTATCGTGAATCTCTCGACCAGCACAAAGTTCCAAGCAACTGGAGAAAACGCAGGTGTGACTAGTGTATACGAAACGTAAAAGAACGGACCCACAAAATTACAGACCCATATCGCAAACTTTTGTTTGCTGCAGAATCTGTGAACGCATTCTCTGTTCGAATATCATAAACTTTCTTGAGGTTAAGAAGCTTATGTCCACGAATCAACATGGTTTTAGAAAGCATCGTGCGTGCAAAACTCAGTTTGCCCTTTCCTCACATGATGTACTGAGAACTATGGATGAAAGTCAACAGACAAATTACACATTTCTGGATTTCCGGAAAGCATTTGACACAGTGCCCCACTGCAGGCGTTTAACGAAGGTACGGGCATAAGGAATAAGTTCACAGATATATGAGAGGCTCAAAGACTTATTAAATAATGGAACCCAGTACGTTGTCCTTGAAGACGAGTTTCATCAGAGTATCGTCAGGAGTGCCCAAGGGAAGTGTGGTAGGACCGCCGTTGTTTTCTGTATACATAAATGATTTGGCGGGCGGGGTGGGCAGCAGTCTGAGGTTGTTTGCTGATGATGCCGTGGTGTACGGTAAAGTGACGAAATTGAGTGACTGTAGGAAGATACAAGGCGACCTAGACAGAATTCCCGGTTTGTGTGATGAATGGAAGCTAGCCCTGAACGCTGGTGCGACCTATTCTTGAGTACTGCTCGAGTGTTTGTGATCTGTAGCAGGTCATATTGAAGGAGGACATCGAAGCAATTCAAAGGCGGGCTGCTAGATTTGTTACCAGTAGTTTCGAACAAAACGTAAGTGTTACGGAGATGCTTCCGGAACTCAAATGGGAATCCCTGGAGGGAAGGCGACATTCTTTTCGAGTAACACTACTGAGAAAATTTATAGAACCGGCATTTGAAGCAGACGGCTGACTATCAAACGATTTTTCTGCCGCCAACATACATTACGTGCAAGGACCACGAAGATAACATACGAGAAATTAGGGCCCATACAGAGGCGTACAGATAGTCCTTTTTCCCTCGCTCTATTTGCGAGTGGAATCGGAGGGGAAACGACAAGTAGTGGTACAGGGTACCCTCCGCCACGCATCGTATGGTGGCTTGCAGAGTATCTGTGTAGATGTAGATGTAGGTCAGTTTCCCTGTATGGGAAACTTGAATGTTGGCTGGAAACTCAATAAACGATGGTAAATTTAAAAAAATAGCCTAATTGTGAGACAGAGTCGTCGTCGTCGTCCCCCCCCCCCCCCAAACTGCAACGTCACTATGGAAATAGGACTGTGGTCTTAGGTGGAAAGTGGTGGGAAATTACAAAAATCCAAGATGATATATTGTCACGCTGGTGGAAGTAGGTCACTTGGCCTTAGTATAGAATTCAAGATGGCGCATTGTCATGATGGAATTCATGATGGCTGACCTGGAATACTGATGTGCTCTGCATTGTTGTCACATTTTCTGCCTGAGGGAAAGGGTGTTTGATCTCCCTGCAGGTCCAGGCTTACGGTTCTGGAACAGAGGGCAAGGCCACTTTCTATGCCACCCACTTTCGCTAACAATAAGTATATAATTCAAGATGGCTGAGCTGGAATACTGTTGCAGATCTAATTCGTCAGACTTCAAGACAGCTAACCTGGAATGCAAGTGCATCCTGCACTGCTGTCAGGTTTCTTCGGATTTCCTCCTGACACAAACGTTGTGAACTTTTCCTACAGGCTCAAGCCTCTGGTTCTGGAAACATGCCTTCCCCCAGCTAGTATTCACTCAAATAAGTTGTTTTGAGTATAGACTTCCAGATGGTCATCACGTTTTCCAAGCCTCATGCTCATGAGTTGCAAATAGTTCTATACGTTACAGAGCAGCCTGTTTTATTGGTGAAATCCATGTTTTGCTTTATACTAGATGAATGTAGTTAAATGTCATAGGTTTGTGATTGAAGAAGACAGACAGATCGGAGGCAAATACCTGTCGAGACACACGTTTCTTTCGGTAGCAAACCACTGTGATGTACATGGCAGAGGGTACGTACCACTGTACTAGTTTCTAAAGATCCTTCCCACTCTATTCACGTATGGAGCGCGAGAAGAGAGTTTTTTTTAATGTCTCTGTGCGTGCAGTAATTATTCTAACCTTACCCCACGATGTGTATGTGACCAATATGTAAGGGATTTTAATAGTATATTTCTAGAATCATCAATTAAACCTTCTTCTTGAAAGTTTATTAATAGACTTCCTTGGGATAGTTTACGTCTGTCTCCAACAGTCTTCCAGTTAAGTCCCTTCAGTATTTCTGTAACACACTCCCACAGATCAGACAAACCTGTGACCATTCATGCTGTCCTCCTCTGTATACGTTTAATGACCCCTGTTATTCCTTATTGGTACGGGTCCCAAACACTTGAGAAATATTCTAGAACAGGTCACACGAGTGATCTGTAAGCAATGTCCTTTGTAGACTGTGTGCACTTTCCCAGTATGCTACGAATAAAGCGAAATCAAACATCTGGTTTACACACGACTGGGCCTATGTGATCATTCCTTTTCATATCCCTACAAAGTGTACATCCAAGTATTTGTATGAGTTAGCCGATACCAAGGGTGACTCATAGATGTTATAGTCATAGGATACTACGTTTTATCGTTTTTTGAAGTTCGCAGTTTTTCTTTTCTGGAAATTTAAAGTAAGTTGCCAATCTTTGCACCATTTTGAAATTTTATCAAGCTCTGACTGAATATTTATGCAGCTTCTTTCAGATAGTACTTCATTATAGATAACTGCATCATCTGCAAAAAGTTTGAGGTTACTATTAATATTGTCTGCAACCTCATTTTAATATACGATACGAACACTTGAAGTTACTTCTACATCTGACGATGACGCTTCATTTAAGATAACATGCTGTGTTCTCCCTAACGAAAAGTCCTCAATCCAGTCAAAAATTTCACTTGATTACTCTTATGACCGTACAATAAGCGTAGGTGTGGTACTGAGTCAGATGAGTTTCAGAAACCACCTGCCTGACTGCCTTGATCCAAAGCTTTCAGTATGTCACGTGAGAAAAGTGCGAGTATTGTTTCACATGATCGATATTTTAGGAATCCATGCTGGTTGGCACTGAGATGGTCATTTTGTTTAAGATACCTAGTTAAATCTGAGCTCAGAATGTATTCTAGGATTCTACAACAAATTGATGTCAGGGATATTGGTCGATACTTTTGTGGTCACTTCTACTACCCTTCTTGTAGACGACTGTAACCATAGCCATATGGCTGAAAGCGACTGATGGAGACATAGCCACATAGACACGAGAACGGTTTTCATATACGCTGGTAAAATTGCGTCTTAAGTGGATAAGCCTTTAAGCTGAAAAAATCTTTGAGTGTGATCATAAATATCGAAAAACTTTGTGTGCAGCGAACTAATAGAGCTTGAGGCATTCTGAACCGTCCTATTCGAAACACTCTTAAGTCTTTAGTCGATGGACATTTAGCTATTAGAATGCAGTGTGTTATAACACTTAACTATAGTCTACCTCTTCTCTGGAGTGTGATTTCAGATCATCAGTTAGGTACAACTTCGTCCCAGAGTATGTCGTTTGCCATTAGAAATCTAATATCAGAAGTACCAGCCTTGAATGGGTGAAAAGTAGGAGCCTGTCGCAAAAATCCACTAGAAGTGTGAATATCTTATAGCACTACTAGCCGTTCCATTTCCTAGTCCACTCGCAGATGGAGCAATATCCACTAGAGATGTCCTTCGTACAGCGTAAAACCCTTAAAAATTTATGTGAGCAGTTGCTTAAAATAGCCTGAGTACTAAATCACTTTCTGTTTGTATAAGGGATGACCGGAGTTTAATTTAGCTATAAACACGTGAAATTGTCACGCTATTACAGGCTAAATTCTAACACACTGCTTCTGCTCAGCCTCGAATCCTAGAAAATCAACTATATATACTCTGCAAGCCTGTATGCAATACTTGTCGAGTATATCGGATGTCATTGCTAGTCGTTCCCTCTACTATTCCTCTCGAAAATGGATCAATGGGAGAACAGCCGTGTGCTGTAAGTCGGCTGTCTCTGTTTACCTATGGGGTAACGGTATAGGGCATTTTAGATTAGAAATAGCATGCCTCATCTAATAAGTTTCCTGTGCTGGAATGTCACATGTGAATAACGCGTTAGAAATTTATCTCCCTGACTTCTAGTCGTATTGGTTCCGAGCTGTCACCACATGAGCAAAATACCAAATGTTATGTCAGATTTATGATTGGATTGAAGAGTTCCTGGCAAACAGCAAGTTGTCTTTAACATTGGATACTAATTTCATTGACTTCGGTACCACAGAAACCTTTCTCAGTAATAGTGGCAGTATTCTTTGACGTCATGAAGAGCAAACGTTGCAAAATAATACGCATTAAAGGCTCGAGTCTAAGTTTTGTCTCACAAATTCGGAACTTACCAGTGCCATCAGCAACGTTCTGTTCCTGTGTAAAACAGAATCGAGGGTGCAATGTATACCGATACGCTATTCAACAGTCATTCCCATTTTCAAGAACTAACAGTACTTCTCATATGTTTTCTGATTTCTATAGAAACGATGCGGTTTTGCTCGCAATATTTCGACATCAGCCTTAGAGATTAAGTGGAAACGTCTGATGTCGTTATACATCACGTAAAACACATCAAACCATCGAGTAACGATACTTTAGTGAGATCTCTACGTGAGATGTGAATCGTTCTGCAACCTCTGTCAGCTGTCGGTTCTGTACTATTTAGCATTAATGTTTCGTGATTTAAACGTCCATACACTTCTGAATAGCTTTTGATGGCTTCCGTTCGTCCAATTGTCTCGGTAGGAAATATTCCACTGTAGATGAAAACGGTGTTGTATGGGGCGTCACATGTGTTGTCATTTTCCGAGAACTTTCATTGTGATTAACAAGCTGTTATATCACTGCACCCCTTTCAGATTGTACCGAAATCAAATCTGCCGTATGCTCTTAGGAAACTATAAAGACCAATGACATGGTAGGGAGTTATAAGGGACGTAAAAGTTCGCGTACGCAGTAACACAGATGCGGGTTGGGAGATGGGCGATGGAATCGGGCCGGACCAATACAGGGTTATGCTGTATGAGCGTTCAGCGGTCGGCTGGCTGCAACTGGGGGCGCCGGCTACCTGCGTGGGTTGTGCTATTGTCCTCAGAATCTGTTTGTATGTGGGCGCTATTGTGGACTGCAGGTAGGTTCTGGACCACTGAGTTCAACAACTCGTCGCTAGTGGCTGTACTCTCTGCTGCTCATGATAGAATTTTTTCGTGTTAAAGTGCCAGACGTGACTACGTTAAGAACCAATACTCTAGTAAAATTGGCCGACGGTGGCGCGCCTCGCGACTAGGTCTTTCCAGGGCGGGGAACCCAGCTCTCCGGCGGCCCAGGGCCCGCAGCACTAAAGCTAAGACACGACACTGCGCACTGTTTGGCCGCTGAGTGGGTGCTAGCAGACTTGGCGACCGACGTGCCCGAATACGGCGGAGAAGAGCCTCTCTGATGGGTGTTTGTTTAAAACTAAAGCCATAAACATCCCCAGCATAGCACAAGTGGACAGATTCGAACTGACCATACACTTCTGAGTGAATAATAGCGTAGGGAAAACATGGTATGTGATTTTTCATGTTGCTGAAAGGATTGCTACCGATAGGATGAAAAACATGTTCGTGGTCAGACTGACATCCTTTGTGTGTGACGAACAGGCCTAGACCTAAAGCAGAAACAAACAACTTTTGTCATAGAATTAGTGCAGGAGGGGAGGGGATGTCATTGCCCTTTGTTCCAGAACAGTGGGCTTGGACCTACAGGAGAAACGAACATTCTTTGTCCCAGAGGGAAAATCTGACAATAATGCAGAGCATGCCGCTATTCCAGGTCAATCACCGTGAACGGCAACATGCAAATGTGCCATCTTGAATTCCGTACTTAGCACAAGTGGCCTGATCCATCAGCATGACACTGTTCCAATTCAGATTTTTGAATTTCCTGACAACTTGCACTTAGGACACTGATGTCATAGAAATGAAGGTCAAACCCTGTGGCACAGTTGGTCTGCCGCCTGGGGTGGCCGAGCAGTTGTAGGCGCTACAGTCTGGAACCGCGCGACCGCAACAGTTGCAGGTTCGAATCCTGCCTCGGCCATGGATGTGTGTGATGTCCTTAGGTTAGTTAGGTTTAAGTAGTTCTAAGTTCTAGGGGACTGATGACCTCAGATGTTAAGTCCCATAGTGGTCAAAGCCGTTTGAACCATTTGAAGAGTTGGGCTGATTTTGAATTTCCTACCAAAGTTTAAATTTCCCGCCATTTTGTACATAGGGAAATTAGCCTTTGTCAGAAATGTGACAACAGTGCATGATGTCACATGGGAGGGGGAAATCTCTCAACAATGCGCAGCACGCTAAAACTGACACTGCCTACCTACTGCTAGGTTGAGAATTTGTTGTTGGAAGTGTATCTATCTTGAATGGATAATCATCGATAAATGTAAAAGTGGTCTGTAGAAATGTTTTGGAACCCTTCTGTTCATGTTGTGTATTAACGTCGTGGCACAAAACTGGAAATAGTCAACTCATACAAATAACTAGGTATAGCAGCTTGTGGGTATACGAAATGAAATGATCATGTTGGCTCAGTCGTAGGTAGAACAGATGGCAGATGGCGGTTCATTGGTAGGTTACTGGGAAAATGCGGTCAGTTTTCAAAGAAGGTTGCTTACAAACGCTCTTGAGACCGATCCTAGAATATTTTGTATTGAATGAAGAAATGGAAAAAGTTTATGGAGTAGTGTGCCATTCGTAATTATTTACTTTTATCAAAAGTAAAATATTTCACTAATATTTCTTAGCGTGGATTGAAGAAACTATAGTGAAGATATAATATTTGAGACAGAAGTCCCTAATAATGTTGCAAATCCATTGCAGCAATGAGAAACTAAGTTTAGTAAGCTGTATATACTTCATGCATTCATAACGCTGAAACCATATAAATCGTGACAACGGGTGTAGGGGATCGTAGGTCAGTGGTCTATTCTTTCACAGGCCATTAATGGGTAATGGTGATTAAGGTTTAGCCCTCGTCGCATGTACTGCGTACAATGGAATGCCGAGTACGGGACCTGATTTTAATCCTGTCATGATCTGGGATGACGCCGAAATCATTTGCTCGTGTTTAGGACAGTGGGATGTCGGATCTCTATCGAATAACATAATAATACACACTGATTATTACAGCAAAATCTGTATTGATTCCGTGAAAACAGACTCTAGACTTTTATTAATATTCGCAGTGCGACAGTTCGGCTCCCGCTTCACTACTTATACATATCTATTCACAATAAAGAATTTAAATTTAGATTGTATTGTGGCATCTTGCTAGACATTTATCACAGTGGAGGTATGCTGTTGCTTATGTTTAGACGTGCGTATTCTGTCCTTGACAGAATACTGGACAGATGATGAACAATAAAAGTAGTGTGTTCTACAAATAAACAGATCTCTGTTTATTGTTAAGTAAGTAGCAAATTTAGAAGAGCTGCATTCTAATTTCGTAAAGAGAACTTCGTGCCGGTCACAAAACACTGAAGGTAGGGTACGTAAATAGTGTTGTAGACTATAATAAAGTCAGAGGAAAGAAACAGACTGTTGCCTCGATTAGTAGAGATAAATCGGCTAGAGAGAGTACTATTTCTATTTCCTGTTCTATTCAGGAACTATTTTACCATTGTTGACAACAGTAACACTATGAAAGATATTGTATCGCAGTCGCCAAATTGTTTAAAACGTTCATCAGCCCTTTGCTAATACGAAACTATGAGTGCTTGACAATGAATCGCTTAACAGAGGTAAAACAGGAGACGTAGATCCTTCAGAATACAAAGTTTTGTGGGAATGTCACAAGAATCAACAAAATAACAACCATCCTGTCTACTCAAACTAATTTTGACAGATTCTCTCTCCTTTGTGAGCTTCATACGGTATTACCATCAATTCTGTATCTTCTGTAAAGGTGACTCACTTTTATTCGTAATGTCGTCTCGGTTTATAACTTCATCTGGTGTTATAAGTCATTCCGATCTATGCTTTTTGTGTCTCGTGTTATGATGAGCCAGGATATAAACTGAATGAGACCACGAAGTCTGGCTTTGGGTACAGAATTTTCTCCAGAGCTTGAATTGAGTTCTTTGAGAGGTAGTTGGTTTGCATACGAATAAGAGGAGGTCTGTGGCTTTCGGAGCTCCTTTTTGGGACGCGCTCAACTTTTCTGCGGCGTCACGTCCCAGCGGACCGGCCAGCCGACCCACGGTTCTCGGGCGAACGCCGCTCCCTCCACTTCTGCTGGCCTGTCAAGCGCGGAACCGTGCACTCAATGTCGACCTGCGGCACGCAGTCGCGATATTCCCAAGAGTGTAGAATTCTTTGACATTTAACTTAAGCTACCGCCGGCTCAGCTTTGAGAGAAATTCCTTCTCATATTTGTTCCTTCATTCCAACTTCGAATTTCCATCTATATCCCAAGATATTTCGTGCAATTTATCTTTCACTAAATTCACCACCGCATAGCTCCTTCGATAGGGGCAAAAGGCTCCGCAAAGTAACTTTCTCAGATAAAATTTTTACTTTTTTCGAAAGAGTAATTTTTGTATTCGAAACGTTTAAACACATCTTCATTTGCGTAGTTTACGTTGATATAAGAAAAAAAAGTTAAAATAAGAAGCCTTTATTGTTCCTTTATTCTGTGACTACCAAAGCAACTCACAGTAGCTAGTTCGTTCGTAAAGCACATTCTTCAGAGTTATGTAACTGTTCTATCTCAATATACAGTTTTCATCAAGACTGCAGCACTACGAGTAATGTCAAAAAAATAGTTCAAATGGCTCTGAGCACTATCGGACTTAACATCTGTGGTCATCAGTCAGTTAGAACTCCTTAAACCTAACTAACCTAAGGACATCACACACATCCATGCCCGAGGCAGGTTTCGAACCTGCAACCGTAGCGGTTACGCGGTTCCAAACTGAAGCGCTTAGAACTGCACGGCCACACTGGCCGGCCGAGTAATGTCCATTCTTAGGTTACACTATGAGTAATGTCCATTCTTACATTACTGTAGCAACATCGCAATTACCACAGTCTATTGTGGAACGATTAGGTTACTCCCTTCGAAATATGAAATTGTAAACTGGGCTGCAAGCATCCCATCGTAGCGAAAACAGAAGCGCCGCTCTTGTACTTTCAATATATCGAGTTATTATGTCAGAATGAGAATTTTTAGGATTCTTTTCGATAAGCAGTGAGGTACTTAGATATCACGAGTGTGCGATGAATGCAGCGATGGGCAAATGTGATACCACACTTCGCGAAGAGAATTCTCCAGAGGCAGGTGAATTGTCGGAGGTGATAGCTTAGCAGCCAAAGGTATCACAAAAATACTTATTGGATGATAAACAACAATTACAATGGCTGTGTCATTCAAATGATGACAACGTCATGTAATAAGTCGTTCACAGTAATATGATAACGATCATCCATTGGATGAAACGATTCAAGAGTGGTAATACACAATGGAACAGTTGGTATCCTGGCAGATGACCCAGTAGTTGGGAGGAGGTTCCAGGACTGGCCATCTGATTCAGATTTTCTGTAGTTTCTACAAATCATTTGCAGCAGAAGCTGGGTCGGCTCCTTCTACTAGACAACGAGCTTGTATTCAGTCTGTACTGATTTCAATGTTTAAAAGACGTTTAGCACTAAAGTATGTTGCAAACAGATGTGTGGAGATTATTTATATGTGGGCACCCTAAAGTAGTTCTTTCAGATTGCCTGATCCTCCGAATTTACCTATAGATTACATGTTTTCACTGACAAATGAAATGTGGTTTCGAGTCCAACGTCCCCTCCGTTGTCAACTTTGAGAGAGAATCATGACTTTTCGGAGAATCAAACACAACTGTTATCGGTGTGCCCACATATTGCTTATCTTGCCGTCGCTTACGAGGACTTTCGTTTCGTGCATTGGATCATATGTGTAGTAACGACCCAGACTATAGACAACGTGAATTGGTTTGTACGTTATATTGTGGGTACAGCTTTCTTTGCGTTGTAGCGGTGGTTGTGATGGTTTTTTATCGGGTTAGACCCATAGAGAGTCTGAATCAGAGGCTGAGACGGTTCTGCGACCGTGTGGGCTGCACATTCCTCGACTTGCGCCATATGGTGGTGGTGTTTCGGGTTCCGCTGGATAGGTCAGGAGTACACTACACGCAACAGGCGGCTACACGGGTAGCAGGGGTTGTGTGGCGTGGGCTGGGCTGTTTTTTAGGTTAGATGGCCTTGGGCAAGTACAGAAAGGGCAACAGCCTCAACGGGTGCGGGGCAAAGTCAGGACATGCGGGGACCAAGCAGCAATCGGTATTGTAATTGTCAACTGTCGAAGCTGCGTTGGTAAAGTACCGGAACTTCAAGCGCTGATAGAAAGCACCGAAGCTGAAATCGTTATAGGTACAGAAATCTGGCTGAAGCCAGAGATAAATTCTGCCGAAATTTTTACAAAGGTACAGACGGTGTTTACAAAGGATAGATTGCATGCAACAGGTGGTGGAGTGTTTGTCGCTGTTAGTAGTAGTTTATCCTGTAGTGAAGTAGAAGTGGCTAGTTCCTGTGAATTATTATGGGTGGAGGTTACGCTCAACAACCGAGCTAGGTTAATAATTGGCTCCTTTTACCGACCTCCCGACTCAGCAGCATTAGTGGCAGAACAACTGAGAGAAAATTTGGAATTTTTTCAGCATGTTATAGTCTTAGGTGGAGATTTCAATTTACCAGACATAGACTGGGACACTCAGATGTTTGGGACGGGTGGTAGGGACAGAGCATCGAGTGACATTATACTGAGTGCACTATCCGAAAATTACCTCGAGCAATTAAACAGAGAACCGACTCGTGGAGATAACATCTTGGACCTACTGATAACAAACAGACCCGAACTTTTCGACTCTGTATGTGCAGAACAGGGAATCAGTGATCATAAGGCCGTTGCAGCATCCCTGAATATGGATGTAAATAGGAATATAAAAAAGGGAGGAAGGTTTATCTGTTTAGCAAGAGTAATAGAAGGCAGATTTCAGACTACCTAACAGATCAAAACGAAAATTTCTGTTCCGACACTGACAATGTTGAGTGTTTATGGAAAAAGTTCAAGGCAATCGTAAAATGCGTTTTAGACAGGTACGTGCCGAGTAAAACAGTGAGGGACGGGAAAAACCCACCGTGGTACAACAACAAAGTTAGGAAACTACTGCGAAAGCAAAGAGAGCTTCACTCCAAGTTTAAACGCAGCCAAAACCTCTCAGACAAACAGAAGCTAAACGATGTCAAAGTTAGCGTAAGGAGGGCTATGCGTGAAGCGTTCAGTGAATTCGAAAGTAAAATTCTATGTACCGACTTGACAGAAAATCCTAGGAAGTTCTGGTCTTACGTTAAATCAGTAAGTGGCTCGAAACAGCATATCCAGACACTCCGGGATGATGATGGCATTGAAACAGAGGATGACACGCGTAAAGCTGAAATACTAAACACCTTTTTCCAAAGCTGTTTCACAGAGGAAGACCGCACCGCAGATCCTTCTCTAAATCCTCGCACAAACGAAAAAATGGCTGACATCGAAATAAGTGTCCAAGGAATAGAAAAGCAACTGGAATCACTCAACAGAGGAAAGTCCACTGGACCTGACGAGATACCAATTCGACTCTACACAGAGTACGCGAAAGAACTTGCCCCCCTTCTAACAGCCGTGTACCGCAAGTCTCTAGAGGAACGGAAGGTTCCAAATGATTGGAAAGGAGCACAGGTAGTCCCAGTCTTCAAGAAGGGTCGTCGAGCAGATGCGCAGAACTATAGACCTATATCTCTGACGTCGATATGTTGTAGAATTTTAGAACATGTTTTTTGCTCGAGTATCATGTCGTTTTTGGAAACCCACAATCTACTATGTAGGAATCAACATGGATTCCGGAAACAGCGATCGTGTGAGACCCAACTCGCTTTATTTGTTCATGAGACCCAGAAAATATTAGATACAGACTCCCAGGTAGATGCTATTTTTCTTGACTTCCGGAAGGCGGTCGATACAGTTCCGCACTGTCGCCTGATAAATAAAGTAAGAACCTACGGAATATCAGACCAGCTGTGTGGCTGGATTGAAGAGTTTTTAGCAAACAGAACACAGCATGTTGTTATCAATGGAGAGACGTCTACAGACGTTAAAGTAACCTCTGGCGTACCACAGGGGAGTGTTATGGGACCATTGCTTTTCACAATATATATAAATGACCTAGTAGATAGTGTCGGAAGTTCCATGCGGCTTTTCGCGGATGATGCTGTAGTATACAGAGAAGTTGCAGCATTAGAAAATTGTAGCGAAATGCAGGAAGATCTGTAGCGGATAGGCACTTGCTGCAGGGAGTGGCAACTGTCCCTTAACATAGACAAATGTAATGTATTGCGAATACATAGAAAGAAGGATCCGTTATTTTATGATTATATGATAGCGGAACAAACACTGGTAGCAGTTACTTCTGTAAAATATCTGGGAGTATGCGTGCGGAACGATTTGAAGTGGAATGATCATATAAAATTAATTGTTGGTAAGGCGGGTACCAGGTTGAGATTCATTGGGAGAGTCCTTAGAAAAGGAGGTGGCTTACAAAACACTCGTTCGACCTATACTTGAGTATTGCTCATCAGTGTGGGATCCGTACCAGATCGGGTTGACGTAGGAGATAGAGAAGATCCAAAGAAGAGCGGCGCGTTTCGTCACAGGGTTATTTGGTAACCGTGATAGCGTTACGGAGATGTTTAATAAACTCAAGTGGCAGACTCTGCAAGAGAGGCGCTCTGCATCGCGGTGTAGCTTGCTCGCTAGGTTTCGAGAGGGTGTGTTTCTGGATGAGGTATCGAATATATTGCTTCCCTCTACTTATACCTCCAGAGGAGATCACGAATGTAAAATTAGAGAGATTAGAGCGCGCACGGAGGCTTTCAGACAGTCGTTCTTCCCGCGAACCATACGCGACTGGAACAGGAAAGGGAGGTAATGACAGTGGCACGTAAAGTGCCCTCCGCCACACACCGTTGGGTGGCTTGCGGAGTATAAATGTAGATGTAGATGTAGACTCCGGCGGTAAAAGCTAGTAAATTAGAGTATTTTGGTGCTGCTTCAAAACCACTATCATTGAAAATTAATCCACAGTTGCGAATATTTACGACGTGTCCAGTTGTTTCTCATATTTTTGAACTGTTAGTGTATCGTAGCGCGTTTGATGTAGGAAAATCTCTAAATTGACACACTGAACTAGCTCGCTGGTTGTAACGTGTTCCGTAGCAGTGCGGATGTTGTGAATCTTGGTAAATAACGAACAGAGTGTTTCTGAATAGTATTGCAGTTCTTTCTTTTGCACTCTTGCTTGTGCATCTTTAGAATAATCTTAGGGTTACGAGATGCGTACAGCAATTTCGCCACTGGCGATGATAGCAGCGCGGAAGCCCACCCAGCCAGCCGCAGTAGAAGCGGCCGCTCGGGCCGACATCCCGGCAGGCATCGGAGAATTCGTCCGCAGTCTGGTGACGGCCGCGCTGTGGCACGCCCACTGGCGCCAACTCCATAGAAACGCTCTAGAAAACCCAGAATCTCAGAGAACACACCGCAAAAAAAGATTAATGCCTAGAGAAGTCCTTCGCCGAAGCTGACGAGAAACTAAAAACGCCTGGTAAACAGATAACTGAGCGGTCAGGTGAAATTGAATAGTACCAAAGACGTAATAATGTCCGAGTCTTCGGTGTACCGGAGGAACTTGAGAATGTACAAATGAATTATTCTTCAAAATCGCCCGTATAGTAGGCGTATAGTGGTGCGCGCAAAATTCCGTGCCGCTAGATGCCGTGTCGGCCAGGGAAGCGGGTGGGGGGGGGGGGGGGGGAGGCACTGATGGGAGGCCACTCAGAGCGCTGTAGGGCAAATGCCGAGCGCGCTGCAGGGAAAGTACCGAAGCCTACACTTACATTGTTGGTAAATATTAACTGGAGCCCATCCATGCCCAGACTTGCATGGTGACCATTTAGAAAGTTCTGTCACCTCTTCTTAGGTTAGTGTCTAAAACCACCGACAATGCAGCGATTCATTTTCGCCTGTTCTGTTAACCATTTGTAACGTTCAGAGAAGAGTCACGTGCGGGGAATTTTAAGTGAAACCTACACATTTCTCTTGTTGCCATGTTAAAATGTGCTTCTTTTGCCAAAACTCAGCGACGTTTGCACAGTCTCAACTCACTAACATGCTGTACAGAATTCTGAAACAGTGGTTTATTAAGTTTATTAAGTTAGGAACTGAGAAGAAGTAAGGTCACCATCTTATGAAAAAGCACATCCTCGGTACAAAATAAACGTGTAATGACCTCACTTATGTTGTTCCAAAACCAATAGTATTTCTCCTTTCACCAGCTATCGATGGCACTCAAAAATTACATTCTTTCATCTGAAAAGTCTGTAGTTAGTGGAATAACACGATAGACAATGAATCTTTGGATAATAACCATACTGAAAAATACTCTCCTCTTTGTGTGGTATCATTTGCCAAAATCTCATTTCGATATCTCAGACTGTTGATGAAATACGAGGAATTTGTGGATATTTAACTTCGGCTTTATCGCTGGCGCGGTGCGATCGCAAATGAGTGCGCTACGTCAGATCAGTTTTCTCGAGACTGGTGATAGACAGAGACTTCCAACAAGGTCTAAAAAAATGTTAGCTAAATTTCACGTGCAACAACATATTATGTAATATGCACCAGGCGCAAAATCATAGCGACTCCTATTCTTCATCGCAAACTTTTTCGAATTCCGTGCAGTGTCTTACATCCGTGTAACTATCACAATAATTTTGACCATCAACGAAGTGATGGGCACATCATAATGAAATGGACTTATAAACCTACAAGTAAAGCGAAAATGAAATTTTTTTTTACCGAATAGTTTCTGTGAAATCGTTTGAGGAAGACTGCGGGGCATCCGCGTCGATTCAGTCATCGCCGACCGACCGGAAGGTGAACAACGCTTGTCGGCCTCGACTTCTAAACAAACGAATGAACTTGCCCAACGCTTTTTACGAAAAATGGTCACTGCGCATCGGCCACCGTATCTTGCGCGACCTATACGTGTTTCATAATTTGATACTGTCGGTAGCCACATAGCGAGACGCATGATGGCAACTTCCACAATACCCAGGCGTGTTATAATAAAATTTGTGCCCCTTAGGAAACGCTCTGAAATCTTCAGGACAAAGAAGAAACTAACAAAATCAGGAGTGTGATTGAAAGGACCGTCCTTTTGAAAGGGAAAATATGATCACTGCTATATCTCAGTTCAGGTTGCAGAATGTCTGAACCAGCGATGGCGGGATAATCCTAAAGATAGCTCCAGAAAAGAAATCAGTGAACAACAATACGATAGAATCATCAGCAATATGACCTTTCGTTTAGAAACTTTTATTTTGTAGTGTTTTTCTTGAAAACAGTTTCCTGTTATTATTCGTTTGTCTGGGGCTTAAAATTACTGTTACTACTAATTATTAATTTACAGTTCAATTTTCATACTTACAAACTAATATAGTCCTAATTTCACCATTTATTCGTTATTATCACAGTGTTTTGATCCTGATTATTAATTTTCTGGCAAATTACGGTTTCGTTCATTAGTATAATAGTTTTAGATATATTGTTTCTCTATTGTTCCGTCCTTCCTTTTGTATGATTTTTTTATTTCTGTATCTCTATAACCACTGTTGATATTAGCGTATTCTCATATTTTTATACACTGGTCATTTCCATTGTCCCGACGTATGTTTCTCTCTGCATAATTCATGCACGTTCTGTGGGGCAAGCGTAGACTGATGCAGCTCTTTGCGGTCCCCCCCCCCCCCCCTCCCCCCCTCCCTCCCTTCCTCACCGCTTTCCCACTTTCCCGTGCTCCTCGATCTCGATTCACGTAAAACATGGCTATGTCTGCCTCCAGGGCAGCTATTCTTCCCACCTACAACTCGCGCACGCAAACGTGCAGTTCTTAACAGTCCACTCGACTGAGTCCCGCTTGATATTTCATGACCTTTGGTCTCATGTCGTATGTCTATCGGTGACATGACAGCATACCTACACGCAAACTTGTTCCGCAAGGTCATGCTGACATCCAAAAACGAGGACAAACAGACCGAATACACATCCATCGAAACTAAACCACTTACAGTTTACATCCGTAATATACAAGCCACACAAAGTTGAGCGGCTCTCTAGGATTTGAATACGCACGCTCAGATCATTAATCATTGTACGAACACACAATTGTACCCGGATACTAAACAACAGCGGCTCCGTTTCAGAATTCAGGCACATACTCTCCTCGTCAGCTTAACACTGCTTCCACTGGGCCCATTTCACCATACAGCAGGCACTCGGAACATTTATCGATGTATCTCCAACCAAATCTCCAAATAGAGTAACTCGGAATGATAAGATACCTGAACCTGGGTTGTCTGCTCATGATTTAAATATCCGTGAATTACTCACTACAGTGTCCGAACAACATTCTGCGATGTGGCCGAGCGCTTCTAGGCGCTTCAGTCCGGAACCGCGCTGCTGTTACGGACGCAGGTTCGAATCCTGCCTCGGGCTTGAATGTGTGTGATGTCCGTAGGTTAGTTACGTTTGAGTAGTGCTAAGTTCTAGGGGACTGATGACCTCAGATGTTAAGTCCCATAGTGCTCAGAGACATTTGAACCATTAACTCAGGATTATTTGTTGCTAAGAGGTCAAGTGTGTTTTTACAAACGTTTGCTATTCGCGTCGGCTCATGAACTAACTGCTCGAAATAATTTTCAGAGAAAGCGTTTAGCACGATTTCGGATGATATTTTATGCGTTCCTCCGAAATTAAACATGTATTTTCGCCAACATATCGAGGGTAAATTAAAGTCACCACCAACTATTATCGTACGAGTAGGGTACGTGTTCGTAATCAAACTCAAGTTTTCTTTGAACCTTTCAGCAACGGTGTCATCTGGCTTCAGACGTCGGTAAAAGGATCCTATTATTATTTTATTCCGGTTGCCAACAATGACCTCTGCCCGTACTAACTCAAAGGAACTATCTACTTCAATTTCGCGACAAGTTAAACTACTTCTAACAGCAACAAACACGCCATCGCCAACCGTGTTTAGCCTATCTTTTCGGAACACCGTTAGGTTCTTCACAAAAATTTCAGCTGAGCTTATATCCGGCTTCAGCCAACTTTCAGTGCCTATAACGCTTTGCGCATTAGTGCTTTCTATTAGCGCTTGGAGCTCTGGTACTTTCCCAACACAGCTACGACAATTTATAACTTTTATACCAATGATTACTATATCTACGTTCTTCCTGTGTTCGGCCTGCACCCTTTGTGACTGAAGCCCTTCTTGTGTTTTCCCGAGACCCTCTAACCTAAAAAGCGCCCAGTCCGCGCCACATAGCCCTGCTACCCGTGTATCCGCCACCTGCGTATAGTGGACACCTGACCTATTGAGCAGAACCCGAAACCCAACCACCCTTTGGCGCAAGTCGAGGAATCTGCAGCCTACACGGTCACAGAACCATCTGAGCCTCTGATTCAGACCCTCCACTCGGCTCTGTACCAGACGTCCACAATCGGTCCTGTCGACTCCGCTGCAAATGGCCAGCTCTGATTTGAAAGCAAACCTGGCAAGCCTTTACCACTTCTGTTAGCCACTCGAAACCAGAGAGAATCTCTTCTGATCCAAAGTGACACACATCATTGGTACCGACGTGAGCAACCACCTGCAGTTGGCTGCACCCTGTGCTCTTCATGGCATCCGGGAGGATCCTTTCCACATCTGGGATGACTCCACTCGGTATGCACACGGAGTGCATATTGGTTTTCTTTCCCTTCTTGTCAGCCAAGTCCCTAAGGGGCCCCATAACGCGCCTAACGTTGGAGCTCCCAACTACCAATAATCCCACCCTCTGTCATTGCCCGGATCTTGCAGGCTGCGTGGTTTCCTCTGAAACAGGACAGGCGACAGCATGTGGCTCAGCGACAGTGTCAGCCACAGACAGCACCTGGAACCTGTTTGTCAGACAAACCGGTGAGGCCTTACATGCGGCCGCATGGGAAGTCTTTCGCCGCTTGCTTCGCCCCGGAGCGACCTCCCACTCGACCACTGGTGAGGGGTCAACCTCAGTGCGAGCTGTAACTGGGTTGGTGTCCGGTGAGGACTCGGACGTGCTGGACGTCCGTTGGATCCCCACGGCCGGCCCACAACAGTGGTGCCCATTCACTGGTGCCTCAAGCTGTGTAACCGAAGTCATCACAGCCTGAAGCTGAGAGCGAGGTGTCACCAACACGGCTCGCATCCGCACATAGCAATCGCAGTGCCGGTCCATACTAAAGACAGTGGAAAACTGACCTATGCACATGTTGCGCAACTCTACTGTAGACCCTGACGAAACTGCAGGAAGTGTGTGTAATAATACGTAGAGATTCAAAAACCTAACTACCGAAGCACTCAGGTGAAACTAAATAATTCGCCCCTGATTAGGAACTTGAAATATATCACAAAATCGGTTTACTTTCCGTCACAAACGAAAACGCGAGAACTGGGGCTATAGATATTAAATTTACACGCAGAAAGTCAAGAAACTGAACTATTAAAGCACACAAATGATATAATAAAATTCGTTCCTGGTTAGTAACTCGTAAATGTCACAAAAGCGGTTACTTCCCTGTTGCTGCGTCTGTCTCGGTCGGCTACTGCTGCCTAACTGCCTACTGCCCAAAATAACGGACATTTTTAACCTGTCTCTGTTCTCCAGCATATTCCCAGCTGCCTGGAAACAGGAACTCATAACATCATTACCCAAAAAGGAATCTGCTAAAGAACCCTCCAACTACGGGAGTATTTGCATTCTGCCAGTATTATCGAAGACTGTAGAATACATAGTTCACGTTCAGCGTACTACTTAACATTAAGTAATGTTTTAGCTCAGAACCAGTCTGGTTTCCAAAAGAGTCGCAACGTGATGACTGCTCTTACGAAAGTGACTGTCGAAATGAAACCAGCTGATGGCAAACAAGAGGCGACTACATTGTGCTTTTTGAATTTCAGCAAAGCTTGCGGCACTCTGAAATTTGACACACTAATTGGGAAAATCACAAGTCAAAATTTTTCTAAGAATGAATTACTAAGGTAAGAATAAAAATTCAGGTTCATTGTTGTTGTACTACAGACAGTGACACAAACTAATGTAAAGTTTAGCCTAATTTTGTTAAAGAAGAGTGTATAGAGTGTCTAGCAGGAGTAATGGTTGACGTTCAGGGATATGATAGAAAGATCATTCGAAGCAAAAAAGTGTTAGTAAAGATGTTCTCTAAAATGACGTCATTAAGAGCTATGAGCATTTGTTCATCTTCGCTACTCTGAAACCCATCTACTGAAAAAACGCTCTTCCTGGGAAACCCTATGTTAACGTACCGATGATTTTGATCAGATCGTTTATGTCGATATAGAGAATGATCCTCCACGTGCCTGCAGATATATTTGTCACAAGTAACTGCAAACTGTAACATCTAGATTGAGACTGCATGAAGTCCAGTAATAAGAGTGCCACACACAACGGGCAGCCATGAACTGCAGATAGTTTTTAATCTGAGCGTACTGTCGACACATCATGCGTTTCTTCATTTTTAAGATGAATGTAAGTGAGGAGGAATAGGGAAGAGCATGTAAGTTAACGGCGTATGTGGGAATTTACAGTTTCAGGTCAATATACAGCACTGAAAGTGGACAAACGCGTGGTCGTTATTCTCATACACTTCACCAAACTACCAATCCTCCAGTTCCCCAACATGTCAGAGGTTCTTGCCTGACAATCAACATTTTTGTAAAAATACATTCAAATCAGAATCCAGATGATGGTCTCGTGCGAAACCCAGTGGAGTAGTTTCTCAGGAAGAACTGAAATATTCTACAAAAATAAAAATTCATCCGGGTGATGAGTTTTGCACAGCCTTGAAGTGGTAGGAAAAAACCCCTACTGCACTGATAAGGGAAAATAGATTAATGACAGGGATAATATCCACAATTCAGTCTAATGAATTCTAATTGCAACAGAACATTAATAATTCGAATAATTAGTAAGAATTTAGACAAAGTGAAAATAATTACACACTAGCGAAATACACTCCTGGAAATTGAAATAAGAACACCGTGAATTCATTGTCCCAGGAAGGGGAAACTTTATTGACACATTCCTGGGGTCAGATACATCACATGATCACACTGACAGAACCACAGGCACATAGACACAGGCAACAGAGCATGCACAATGTCGGCACTAGTACAGTGTATATCCACCTTTCGCAGCAATGCAGGCTGCTATTCTCCCATGGAGACGATCGTAGAGATGCTGGATGTAGTCCTGTGGAACGGCTTGCCATGCCATTTCCACCTGGCGCCTCAGTTGGACCAGCGTTCGTGCTGGACGTGCAGACCGCGTGAGACGACGCTTCATCCAGTCCCAAACATGCTCAATGGGGGACAGATCCGGAGATCTTGATGGCCGGGGTAGTTGACTTACACCTTCTAGAGCACGTTGGGTGGCACGGGATACATGCGGACGTGCATTGTCCTGTTGGAACAGCAAGTTCCCTTGCCGGTCTAGGAATGGTAGAACGATGGGTTCGATGACGGTTTGGATGTACCGTGCACTATTCAGTGTCCCCTCGACGATCACCAGTGGTGTACGGCCAGTGTAGGAGATCGCTCCCCACACCATGATGCTGGGTGTTGGCCCTGTGTGCCTCGGTCGTATGCAGTCCTGATTGTGGCGCTCACCTGCACGGCGCCAAACACGCATACGACCATCATTGGCACCAAGGCAGAAGCGACTCTCATCGCTGAAGACGACACGTCTCCATTCGTCCCTCCATTCACGCCTGTCGCGACACCACTGGAGGCGGGCTGCACGATGTTGGGGCGTGAGCGGAAGACGGCCTAACGGTGTGCGGGACCGTAGCCCAGCTTCATGGAGACGGTTGCGAATGGTCCTCGCCGATACCCCAGGAGCAACAGTGTCCCTAATTTGCTGGGAAGTGGCGGTGCGGTCCCCTACGGCACTGCGTAGGATCCTACGGTCTTGGCGTGCATCCGTGCGTCGCTGCGGTCCGGTCCCAGGTCGACGGGCACGTGCACCTTCCGCCGACCACTGGCGACAACATCGATGTACTGTGGAGACCTCACGCCCCACGTGTTGAGCAATTCGGCGGTACGTCCACCCGGCCTCCCGCATGCCCACTATACGCCCTCGCTCAAAGTCCGTCAACTACACATACGGTTCACGTCCACGCTGTCGCGGCATGCTACCAGTGTTAAAGACTGCGATGGAGCTCCGTATGCCACGGCAAACTGGCTGACACTGACGGCGGCGGTGCACAAATGCTGCGCAGCTAGCGCCATTCGACGGCCAACACCGCGGTTCCTGGTGTGTCCGCTGTGCCGTGCGTGTGATCATTGCTTGTACAGCCCTCTCGCAGTGTCCGGAGCAAGTATGGTGGGTCTGACACACCGGTGTCAATGTGTTCTTTTTTCCATTTCCAGGAGTGTACTTCGAAAAGCAGCACAATGTTTCAGTTTTAGTAGTCCAACGATTTACTTTCACAATAAATTTTACTAATGACAGGTTATTTGTAGTGTATCGTATCCCTTAAGCTGAAATACGGTGAATTTTCTTGATTCAATGATTTCATTTGTTCTGGCATCTCATGGAAATGAAAAATAAGACCAGCTTCATAGTTTTCAGGTAAATTTCACTGTCATGTATTTCGAAATTTTGACCTGCAACTTCTAACGTTGACAGTGTACATTCATCGGCAAAACGACTTCTTCCAACGCTCCTCGCATAGCTATTTTTAAAGTGTATTGAGGTTCCTTCAGTTTTTCTCGTGCCAACCAAACATCGCAACTTTTTAATCTGTGGTGCTTCCTTTGTTTACATGCAAACTTTTTAATATCGCTACTGGAAACGATGGATCATTCTCATCCCTCACAACACTAATCGACACGTTACATGTCGAAAGTGTATTGTAGGATTATCTTGAAATTTATACCCTTAAACCTCAGCGGATGATCTGTAGTCTGTTTTCTAGTCACACATAGCTAAGCTGAAGTACTTTCCCACTTCGACTCGTGAGTATAACAAATAATTTCAGCAGGAACATCACTAGTTTTTTTGGGAAAAAATTAAGGGATAATTGAAACAGTCGTTTAAGCATTCTTTTCATTCGCTTTATGCAGATGAATGAGATTTGTTGTATAAAAGAGACATACAGTATATGTTACCTTATAATTTTTTCTTTATTTTTTCATTACTGTCCCTTCACGTCCGCATTATTCTGTTATTGCGCTCCACTTACGTCGAATGAAATGTTGTATAGAGCAAGGATGGCATGCTGTAAAGAAAATAAACAGTAATCATTATCCTACAAAACAGTACACAGAGCCTCCTCTGCAGGCACATCAGTTTGATTTGCAGAGCTGCCACGTAGATGTATATAAAGTGGATACTCTTAACGTGCGAGGACTGAAGACGCTCGAAAGTCGAAGTGCTACAGGGTGTGCCGAGCTTATAACTGGAATTGACTCGATTTGGTAACCACAAAGACGAAACGAGTTCGTCGCTGTCGCAAGGTTGGTGAGGTAGCAGCGGCGGGAAGAGGACGGTGCTGGGATCCATTCCGGTTAGAGCGGCGCGTCGTTCGGCGGAGTGACGGCGAACAGCCGCGGCGGCCCTGCCCTGGCTGCTCGTTACCCGCGCGCCACCGGCGCCGTTGGCAGGTGTGCATAACGAGGCGCCAGTCGCCACACCCGCCGCCTGCCGCTTTCTGCCGCCCTCTCACGTCTCGTGTTAGGGGAGTCTTCTTCCTCATATCTCACACACCAGAAAGTGACATCACGATTCCCTACCTCGCTGCGCATCGTAAAGAACCTTAAAACCCACTTGACAGTGTATGTTGATTGACCAAGCCTTCTAGAAATTGCAATTGTGCCCTTGGGTCACACACATTACAGCAGTAATGGGCGTCGTGTAACTTTCGTCTTCCTCTTCTGGCATCGAAATAGTGAAATAACGTTCGCTGTCGTCGTCCATGTGCTACAGGCGATGTGTAGCGATAGCTGTTACGCTAGGTGACGTAACTACCCCACAGTTGACGAAGAAAACATTTTATTGACACATCAATTTTCTTGTAAGTTTATTTAGGAAAAGCTTGCCAGATTTTCTTTGACCTATGAGACGAAATTAAGTTGTTAACCTCAGACACTGTAAAGCCCTAACACAGTATCAGTTATGAATAATTTTCTTATTTCTTAAATATAAAAAAAGGACAGTCAGTTTTGTCGTTATCTGTTCATTCTTATGAGGCGCACTTCGATAAAAGCATTCGGTGCTTTTAATCTTAATGTCTGAAGTGTAACCATTGTAATCACTGCTATAGGATAGAGCGAAGAGAATTATAAAAGTTAGCACTCACACGTCGCAGAAAAAGAAATTCGGCCTCTGAACGCGGTGGTAGCATCATGTTTGAGCCCTGAGGCGAACTTGGAAACAGCAGAGTGCGATCGCTTGCATTGTCGAACCCACCTTCACAGCATGTGAGTTTTTGCAAGCTTAACTCTTGCGGTTTTCAGTGAGCAGGGAAGAAATCTTTCACAACAGTTTATGTCGCGGCATAATATTGATAAGTTGTCTCAAACCTTGGGCATGGAACAGTTCTGCACCACTGGCGGCGCCGACGAACCACTACACGAGATAACGACGTTGACGTCACAGGACTGTTACGATGACAGTTACATTGATTAGTAAATTCTAAATCCCAGTGATTGTTTTCAGAACAGTAATTTTGCCAGAATATAGCGTTTTATGTTGATGTAGACTGTGTTACTGGCCTATCTCTTTATCATCTGGCATGGTTTCCCCCTTCTAAGATTCATATTGACATGGCAGAAAATCACAATATATAATTTAATACCGTTATATCAAATTCTGTTTCTCAGAAAAATTCGTGACTGTATATAAATTACTCAACAGCCAATACTCTTTTACCTGAATTAATTATTTTATTTAATTTGAATGCTGACAGTAAACAAATTTCGAAAAATATTTCCTTTCACTTCTGTACTGTTGTCATTATTGTATGCTGATCACTTGGTGTGCAGTATTTCAGCATTGTCTCTACAGTCGATAGTTCATAATGGTTTCTAGTAGTCTGAAAGTTGTAATTTTCTGATCACGTTAATTCATAAAAAATATTTTTGTGAAAGTAAGTGTTTCTGTGCCGCCACGTTTATGTATTGTCGTGTTCGATGTCATTTCAGTGTTACAGTAATCATGTTACGTTCTATCGTATTGCGAATTTTTTCTGTCAAAATTAATTAGTACAGTGATTCAGGCATTCTAAATTAAATGACTGCAGGAAATATTTGCAGCATGCAGATACAAAATTATGTAATCGAGTTGTACACGCAGTCGTAGATTACGTACGCCACCTGCAGTGGAGTTTGTCCAATTGGACTGGCGATCGTATTATTTCAAAACTATCCAAGTGTGTTTAAGCGACTAAATTACTCAACCATTGTAACATTTATTTCCGAGAAAGATCAGTACCAAATTTATTCCTGTTACTCGTTAATAATTCCACATCAAAAATACTGCAGTTGAGTGAGTTGTCATTGCCATTCTCGGCAGTGTTTCCCCATTGCAGTTCGATAGCCATGCTTCCGAAACCCGTAGGTACATTATCACAATGTCAGATGTTTTAAGCAATCGGAGTATGCGGGACGTTACAGCATACCAACTATGTACCCTCCAGGTATCGACTTGCAGCACTGGATAGGGAAAAATGCACTGCGAAAGGTCTCCAAATCGTTCCTTACGATCAAGTCTGGATTTCAGAGCTACGAAACTCAAAACTGCTCTACCAAATCAACTGCTTTCGTTTCCACTGAAAGTATAAGTTTCCCCTACGGCTTCACAAATCTCGAAACGTTCTAGTCTTAAATCAATACCTTTTCCGTCTGCCTATTACCTCTGTCGTGTAACACAAATTTACAAAAGAAACTCATGCCTACCTGGGTTAAACCACAAACAACAATAAATATCCAGACCTGCCAGCATAGTTCTGTGCTTGCCAAACGAAACGTAATGTCATTTGATGTGAAGTCTTAGCACATGAAATATGATGCTACCGATTCCAACGAACTACACATTGAATCTCACAAAAAAGAAAGAAGTACTGAAAAGAACTATTTTTCTGCAGGGTGCCAATACGTGCCCTCCATCTTCCACGAGGATCAAGCGATTTAGTCAACTTTCTCCGCGGTGTGTCAATATGTGCCCTCCATCTTCCACGAGGATAGCCAACGAATTACTTCGACATAGATTCTAGAATGACCCCAGAGAATAATTGAATAGTAAGCCTTTTAGTCTGAGCGTAGGCAGGTTTACTTTGTCATGAGAAATCTTTTGTCACTCGTCTTTGGGCACTAAGTGAGTGTTGACATCTTTCTTTAGAGTCAGCCACACGGTCCACTAATATTTATGGATAAAATTATTTCTTCCATTCATAACCACGTAAGATTACAGTTATGTTGTCTGCAGTCAGCGGAATGCTTTGGTCCAGATGGGGATACTGCACTGCGTTTTGTTGCTCCAAACATTACAAAGGTTTAAACATGGAGACACTATACTAATATTGCAGTTAGATGCTGTACCGTCCATACAATTTGTCGCAAATTATATAGCATCTGGTAATATAAATTTATATTTCCTGTAAAAATGATCTTACATAACATCTGATTAGTGGCAATACATAAAATCAGTGATAAAGATTTCTTAGAACTGTGCAGTACGTTTAGAATGAGTACATTTCTCGCTTATAATGCTCAGCAATATTTGGAAGCAGATGCTGTATACTGTACAAACTTCGTCATGATATTCGAAAAAGGGACTGTCTTACAGATCAGTTAATAATTTTAATAACATCTTCGAATCTATGGCGCTATGGGTATTCATTAGCCAGTACAGATATCCAGCTTATTTACCTCGCGTCAGTTTGATAACTTAACTTGCTGCCATTCAACCATGAAATCTAAACAGTTGTTGATCGTTGCCATGGTACATGCATTTCTAAAACTCGATCTCTAAGGTAGCTAATTTTCTTAATTTCACTGCTACCTTTGACACAGTAATTCGTAATGGAGCATTCGGCTTGAGTACTCAGGCCGCTGCTTGGCCTATTTGAATTTAGGTATCGAATTGTGCATATGGCTGTTTCAAACATACAAGTCTGCTGCACTGATTTGGTGTACATTATCAGGATGACCAGAGGATGGTTGGAAACTCTGTGCATACGGACCACATTGCAAGCATTACCCCTTTCACTCAGTAGTTACTAAACGTTGACTGCTCGATCGATCAATGTTATGACAGTCGTCTTCACATGCAAAGCGTCCGTCTGTATCAAATACACTCCTGGAAATGGAAAAAAGAACACATTGACACCGGTGTGTCAGACCCACCATACTTGCTCCGGACACTGCGAGAGGGTTGTACAAGCAATGATCACACGCACGGCACAGCGGACACACCAGGAACCGCGGTGTTGGCCGTCGAATGGCGCTAGCTGCGCAGCATTTGTGCACCGCCGCCGTCAGTGTCAGCCATTTTGCCGTGGCATACGGAGCTCCATCGCAGTCTTTAACACTGGTAGCATGCCGCGACAGCGTGGACGTGAACCGTATGTGCAGTTGACGGACTTTGAGCGAGGGCGTATAGTGGGCATGCGGGAGGCCGGGTGGACGTACCGCCGAATTGCTCAACACGTGGGGCGTGAGGTCTCCACAGTACATCGATGTTGTCGCCAGTGGTCGGCGGAAGGTGCACGTGCCCGTCGACCTGGGACCGGACCGCAGCGACGCACGGATGCACGCCAAGACCGTAGGATCCTACGCAGTGCCGTAGGGGACCGCACCGCCACTTCCCAGCAAATTAGGGACACTGTTGCTCCTGGGGTATCGGCGAGGACCATTCGCAACCGTCTCCATGAAGCTGGGCTACGGTCCCGCACACCGTTAGGCCGTCTTCCGCTCACGCCCCAACATCGTGCAGCCCGCCTCCAGTGGTGTCGCGACAGGCGTGAATGGAGGGACGAATGGAGACGTGTCGTCTTCAGCGATGAGAGTCGCTTCTGCCTTGGTGCCAATGATGGTCGTATGCGTGTTTGGCGTCGTGCAGGTGAGCGCCACAATCAGGACTGCATACGACCGAGGCACACAGGGCCAACACCCGGCATCATGGTGTGGGGATCGATCTCCTACACTGGCCGTACACCACTGGTGATCGTCGAGGGGACACTGAATAGTGCACGGTACATCCAAACCGTCATCGAACCCATCGTTCTACCATTCCTAGACCGGCAAGGGAACTTGCTGTTCCAACAGGACAATGCACGTCCGCATGTATCCCGTGCCACCCAACGTGCTCTAGAAGGTGTAAGTCAACTACCCTGGCCAGCAAGATCTCCGGATCTGTCCCCCATTGAGCATGTTTGGGACTGGATGAAGCGTCGTCTCACACGGTCTGCACGTCCAGCACGAACGCTGGTCCAACTGAGGCGCCAGGTGGAAATGGCATGGCAAGCCGTTCCACAGGACTACATCCAGCATCTCTACGATCGTCTCCATGGGAGAATAGCAGCCTGCATTGCTGCGAAAGGTGGATATACACTGTACTAGTGCCGACATTGTGCATGCTCTGTTGCCTGTGTCTATGTGCCTGTGGTTCTGTCAGTGTGATCATGTGATGTATCTGACCCCAGGAATGTGCCAATAAAGTTTCCCCTTCCTGGGACAATGAATTCACGGTGTTCTTATTTCAGTTTCCAGGAGTGTACATGAAAAGTATCCCGGAGATCAGAGTTCCAGGGTTCAATGAAACACAGTATAAGAAAGGATATACAGTACTCATCTGACTATAGCAGATGTTGAAAGTGACCACCATTCATCTCTTGGCGCTTTTGGGCACTGGTCAGAAAGTCGCTGAAGACAGGTCAAAGTCAGACTGCTGCTGGAATTGCTGGAATCTCATCAGAAATGTTCTGCTGCGGTTCGTAAAGACTATGAGGGGTGTTATGATACACCTTAGAATGAAGGCTCCCCATACAAACTAATCGCACGCTGACAGATTAGGTGACCCGGGTGACCTCTGCTAACAATTGTCAGTGGCGAAGACTGTAAATGTCCTCCACGTACCGACCGGCTGTATGGGCAGTTGCTCCATCCTGTTGGAAGTAAGTATAGGTCTTACCCTCCTCCGTTAATGGTCTGAAAATGTCCAGGCCGTTGTTATTTGCCCCACCCTGTGTTAACAAAGAAACATTTTTATAATAACTATGATAATAACTTCATATTATTAAACATATTTATTTCAATAACCACAATATGAATGTATGGAACTCTGCCTTTTGCAAATTACCATATTCTGTCTCTGGTAATTTGCAGAAATAAAGCTTAAAAGTCAAATAAATGCTACAAACATGGAAAAAATAAGAAAATAGGAGCTCCAAAATTCAGCACATGACTATTTCAAGACATGGTTTCAAGTACTCGTAATGTTTTGTATTACTGAAAATAATTTCATTGTAATTAAAACATTTCCATACTGTTCTATTCAGTTCTATAGTTTCTCTTTTCTTCTAAAATTTCTGTGTGCAGATTTTATTTAGTTGTGGAAATTCATGACTGGTAGAAATAATCGCATCGTTATTCTAAATCAGCAAGAGTTTATCGTCTTCATCGTAATTTTTTACTTAATAATTCCTTATCGTCATTTCATATTACTGTGCAATTATAATTCAGTGACCACTGTGTAGTGTATTCGCCGTTGTTTGTGTTTCTGCCGTCATTTCGCTTAATTGTTACTGAAGAAGTGCTGACACTAAATGCGTATCTCCGCACAGTCATAAAATACTCAGTAAATATTCACTGTTGTAAATGTTGTTGCCTCTTGCTCTGGTGGAATTCCACAGCGTTTTAAAATATTCAGTTACTATTGTTACTAAAGTATATTTCCTTTGAAATTATAACTGCATTTTCTCTTGGCAGTTTCAGGTTAGATGTCGAATTGCGAATGGAGCTATTTCCAACATACAAATCTCCCGCACTTACTTCGCATACATGATAAAAAATTTGGTGTATTACGCCAGCAAATAATTTGCTTTCCCTATAAAACTTGTAATTTGACGCTGGGTGTATTTCATTGAGGCATGACAAGACGTCTTGCAAAGATGAAACTGGAATTTGATATTAAACAAACAATATAATTATCATAATGTTCCTCTATACACTTTAGTTGTTCTGATGTGATCCACTGAACGAAATTTTGGGGCTGTAAATTTTTTACTTTGACTTAATAATTTTTAGGGAATGTTAGTTTTCAAGTGCATGCTGAACACAAAGACTACGGCAGATGTGTATGTGTAGCATGTTACCGCTTTGCAGATTCTGAGAAATTTCCACTTGGTGTTCAACAGCACGCATCGGATTTCAGTACAGGTTCTCGGTAATGGTGCATTTTAATTCGTAGTCGATATTCACTTTCATCGGACAAAGTCTAGTCGATGGTACAACGGCGTACGTACTACTCTTGCAATAAGGTCAGAATGTTGCCAGCAGGGATTTGGTACTCGTAGAATCTCGGTAATACCAGTTACCAGGAAAGATGTTATGTATGGAATTTCATTTCAGAACTTGGCGTCGTACAGTACCACCCCTTCTCTTCCAAGTTTGAGCATGCATATGCATTAGGTGCGAATTAATGAAGCTTGTTCCCCAACCCTGCATAAGCAGAACAACTGTCTTTTGAACAACACTGTTTCCGTCGACAATTTGTATGCTTTGGGGTAAGACACATATTATAATCTAAACGAAATACGAATGAAATGAAAATTGAAAATATCGTGGTAATTGACACCGCAGAGGGTCAAAAATCGATTCAGACATTACTCTGAATATTTCATAGGTTTCCACTGATAAATATGCCATTGAGCACCCTGGAATCAATATTTACATTTCTCCTGTACTGTTACCCTCCCAGACAACCTTTTATATGTGCACCTACACACCATGTGGTCCTCTTAATAGCGGCCAATAGACCCTTCTTTTTAATTTCTTCCCTAAGCGGTCAGATGTGTCACTGTTGTAAAGCGCTCTCGGTAGTAGGATTGTGATATGGCCAGCGATGCTGCATATAGTGTCGACATGTGGGTAAGTGATGCGCCGACTGTTGTTTCTTGAAGCACTAAAAGTGCCACAAGGGTGATGACTGCTAGGGTCCAAAAGAGAGCTGTATTCTTAAAATCAGTTCGGCGCTGGAAATAGTCAACGTCTAGGTAAGTAGTACTCATGCAAGATGCAATCGAAGATCCGGAAAGGGGGCTGCACTGTTATCGTGTATCTGACTTCGGAATCAGTATTCAAAAACGTTACGTGGTTTACGCCAGTAATGAACGGAGGAAAGATAACTCGTCATACCATTGAGCGCCTGTGTCCAGTTTTACTGAAGACGAACTCGGTGCGTTTTCGCAACACAGTTATTGAATAAACCAACCAGTCTGGCGCGCGATACTACCATCGCCAAACCGCCTCTCTGACTCTGCATCTTGGCCCTTACGGAATACCACTGTTTGCTCCACCATCACACTCGAACGATAACTGTTGAAGTGTTACTTCCTCCCCTTTTTATAATGTAGTGAAAAGTTTTCAGAGAGGCGATTCAGTTGAATTAATTAATTTAGATGATATTTATGTAACTGCTGCAAACAACAGTCACCACGAGAAGACAACAATTCATTTATAGTGGTAAGTGATTCTGTTATCACATGGTGGTTCGTGCTTCGAAAAGGAAGTACATAAGTTCAGTACAGAGAGAGGTATGAGAATACTAAAGCTTTTATCTACCACCATCGATGAAAAATAGTACGGCGGGGCCTATGTCTGACTGATACTGAAGATCAACAATGTCATCTACTGGAGACAAATGATCAAATCATTTTCAGCACAGCTTGCACAAGAATTACTGTAAAATAATATACCTCAGGACTGCTTTGTATTTTGTTCAAAGACAAATTAATGTCTGTAAAAATTCTGAAAAAATGTGTGTGAGTACATACGCGTGGCAGAATTCGAGGAAAGAGAAGTCCTCTGTAAGTGATAGCAGTGGAATAAGTCATACACAAGTTTAATCTTACTTAAAGCCAGCGAAAAGTACGCACACGGGCGGACAGTTACAGAGTAACTCAACTCTGCAGCACAGAAGACGGAAGGCAAGGTAGAAGTGAGGTGGCGGTCATAAATCAAAAGAATAACCATTGCATTTTCTTGTTTTAGCTATAGAATAACACATGTCTCCTGAGTGTCTAGGAAATTCTAATTTGAAATACAGATCGCTGGTACCTTTCATAAGATATGTGCATTTTAGAATATAGATTTAAACTAAATTTGTATGTATGTAAGCAAAGAAGGAAGGGTGCACATACGCACTAGAGCTAGGCTCTAGCCCTAATATCAATAAGAAAAACTTGTGTATTTTTTAAAGAAACATCTCACTATGTTGCTCCTTTATACTCCCGTAGCTATGTTCTACGGGTTGTCCAGTGCTCTCTTGCCGTTGTTACTGGGCAGCAGGACTAAGTTGGCTATGTTACGTTCTTATGTGATAAGCGAGTGAATTTTGGTTCTGCGCCACGAGTATATCTAGAGACGTGTGTAGGTTTAGACTCAATAAGAGCAGCGAATGAAAGAATAAGCCATAGGAGGCTTAAAAAGCACTAGCCAAAATAAGGCCAATCTGTTCAACGTAGACATGATTCAGATCAGACTGTGCTGCTAGAGTACATCCAGTTCCGTGTTTCCCCATCTCGTGATCCTGTCCCGATATTACATATCGTTAAAATTACCTTAAATGGCGATGGGAGGCGACGGGGAATAGTATATGATATCGGACCAAAACAAGACTGCTGATGACTACAAGCCAGAGACGTGCATTGCCTTCTGACCGACTTCTCTCTCTCGTATGTCGGTTTTCAGGCAGTGGGAAAATCTTGTGCTCTTAATAAGAGAACTCGATGTTGTTGATCCGGGTTCCAATCTAGGTGTTCTTTTGCCCTCCAAGGTGGGACAGGGAGGGAGGGAGGGAGGGAGGGAGGGAGGGAGAGAGAGTGGGCGTCGTTGTATGATGTTGGTAATAGACGGTAGTAAGAGACTTGTGCCTGCACCACACAGTTCTGTTGCAATCTCTTCGGGGTACTAAAGAGACGTAATTTGTAGGCATCGAACATCAGCTGTCATTTGTAGCCGCAGGTAAACACTACCAGACAGATCTTCAGTTTTGTGTTCCCGCTAGCGGTTGAATATTGCATGACATCGCTTTGGTTTACGCCAATTCTACGGGCAAGTTCCAGTGCTGACAACACTTCTTGCCATAAAGTGACAATATGCGCATGGTTTATCCTCAAACGACATTTCGAGACATATTAGCAGACTGAAAACTGTACGCAAGCCGCATTGTCCCGGAGGTACATTTCTCTTTACCGTACTATGTGTGTGCTGAGGATGCATTCTACTTTTATTTCCATTACAATGGTGGCTGTAAGTAGTTATTTCCTTTAGACAGAATACTACGGTCGCAGGTTCGAATCCTGCTTCGGGCATGGATGTGTGATGTCCTTAGGTTAGTAATGTTTAAGTAGTTCTAAGTTCTAGGGGACTAATGACTTCATAAGTTAAGTCCCATAGTGCTCAGAGCCATTTGAACCATTTTTAGACAGAATAATTTGAAGAAAGTGTTTTCCGATCAGACAAAACGCAGTTCCTGCAAATCGCGAAGGTAATCCAGATTTCTTTCGAGCAGTTTCTTTCTATTAAGAACATAACGGTCCACATGTGGGTACATACTGTCTGATTGACAATATTCTGATCATATTCGTATTCTTGTTGCACACACATCATTATACTAACTTCGGAAACGATTCACCCTCTAGAATACTGTATACTGTTGTACTTGACAAAAACATTTTTTATACAATCCTATTACGATGTATATAGTCTGGTATCAGCGTAGCGTGTAGTTACTCTTTTTTTGTTATTTGTTTAGAGTGATGTAAGTTTCATTTTTGTAGCAGTCTACGGCGACGTAGATTAGATGCAACTGCAACTTTAAGCAATTCGTATCAGGTGAAAAAACGAAAGGATGATTTATACGCTAAACGTGTAAGCAGCTCGTAATATTTGACTAGAGTTTTACTCCACATTTCTGACGTCGTAGTAAATGATACTTAACTCAATACTTCCTGTTAAACATCGTTATTTTTCACTTAAAATTAAGCCCTTTCTTAATACTGCGTATGATAATAACCGTCCCGATTTTGGAAGTAATACATAAACGTCAGCTCCACTCTCTTCAGAAGCGCGACGGCCCAAAAGTTTGGAGAGGCGTAGAAGCGTGCCGTTTATTTCCGCGAGCAGGGCAATATGCAGCTTGTTGCAGTACCCTACCCCCCCTAGGCTTCTCGCGTTGCCTGAACAAGCTGGCCAGCAATATGCCCGCGCGTACATGCTAGTGTGTTCTTCCGCGTGGAAATGAGAGAAGGGTGGAGTGGCTCCCGTACTGGACACTGCGGAGCAGAGTTCGTAGTTTCATCTGCGCTTTGAGCTGAATTCTCTTGTTTAACTTTGCGTACGACACAATAGTAAACGACCGTTCTCAGTCCTTCATGCTTATTAACGGTACTGTGAATGGTTCAAAATTAGTAACTACTATTTGATGACGACAGGAAGTCGTTTCTGAAAGTATTTGTAGGGAGTGTAGCCATGTATCGAAGTGAAACATGGAGGATAAATAGTTTGGACAAGAAGAGAATAGAAGCTTTCGAAATGTGGTGCTACAGAAGAATGCTGAAGATTAGATGGGTAGATCACATAACTAATGAGGAGGTATTGAATAGAATTGGGGAGAAGAGGAGTTTGTGGCACAATTTGACTAGAAGAAGGGATCGGTTGGCAGGACATGTTCTGAGGCGTCAAGGGATCACAAATTTAGCATTGGAGGGCAGCGTGGAGGGTAAAAGTCGTAGAGGGAGACCAAGAGATGAATACACTAAGCAGTTTCAGAAGGATGTAGGTTGCAGTAAGTACTGGGAGATGAAGCTTGCACAGGATAGAGTAGCATGGAGAGCTGCATCAAACCAATCTCAGGACTGAAGACCACAACAACAACAACAACAACAACATTTTGATGCTGTGAGTAAAGCCATAATACACACATCAAAAAAAGCTGTCACCTCGATTCCGGGAGTTCTGGAACCTGTACAGAAAATTGGAAGAGAGACCAACATAAACATCATTTCCGCCCTTTTTATTGCTCATGAAAACCACACATTGCATGTTGTAGCATCATACAGCGAGACCTTCAGAGGTGGTGCTCCAGATTGCTGCACACACCGGTACCTCTAATACCAATAGCACGTCCTATTGCACTGGTGCATGCCTGTATTCGTCGTGGCATACTATCCACAAGTTCGTCAAGGCACTGTTTGTCCAGATTGTCCCACTGCTCAACGGCGATTCGGCGTAGATCCCTCAGAGTGGTTGATGGGTGACGTTGTCCATAAACAGCCCTTTTCAATCGATCCCACGCATGTTCGATAGGGTTCATGTCTGGAGAACATGCTGGCAACTCTAGTCGAGCGATGTCGTTATCCTGAAGGAAGTCGTTCACAAGGTGTGCACGATGGGGGCGCGAATTGTCGTCCATGAAAAGGAATACCTCGCCAATATTCTGCCGATTTGGTTGCACTATCGACTGGAGGATGGCATTCACGTATCGTACAGCAGTTACGGCGCCTTCCATGACCACCAGCGGCGTACTTCGGCCCCATATAATGCCACCCCAAGACAGCAAGGAACCTCCACCTTGCTGCACCCGCTGGACAGTTCAGGCGTTCAACCTGACCGGGTTGCCTCCAAACACGTCTCCAACGATTGGTTGAAGGCATATGCGACACTCATCGGTGAAGAGAACGTGATGCCAATCCTGAGCGGTCCATTCGGCATGTTGTTGGTCCCATCTGTACCGCGCTGCACGGTGTCGTGGTTGCAAAAATGGACCTCGCCATAGACGTCGGGAGTGAAGCTGCGAATCATGCAGCCTATTGCGCACAGTTTAAGTCGTAACACGACATCCGGTGGCTGCACGAAAAGCATTATCCAACATGGTGACGTTGCTGTCAGGGTTCCTCCGAGCCATAATCCGTAGGTAACCGTCATCCACTGGAGTAGTAGCCCTTGGGCGGCCTGAGCGAGGCATGTCATCGACAGTTCCTGTCTCTCTGTATCTCCTCCATGTCCTAACAACATCGATTTGGTTCACTTCGAGACACTTGGACACTTCACTTGTTGAGACCTCTTCCTGGCACAAAGTAACTATGCGGACGCGATCGAACCGCGGTATTGACAGTCTAGGCATGGTTGAACTACAGACAACACGAGCCGTGTACCTCCTTCCTGGTGGAATGACTGGAACTGATGGCTGTCGGGCCCCCTCCGTCTAACAGGCGCTGCTCATGCATGGTTGTTTACATCTTTGGGCGGGTTTAGTGACATCTGTGAACACTCAAAGGGACTGTATCTTTGATACAATATCCTGAGTCAACGTCTACTTCAGGAGTTCTGGGAACCGGGGTGATGCAAAACTTTTTTTGATGTGTGTAGTAAATTCTTTTCTGGCATAGAGTCGATCTTCAGTACATTAAGTTTTTTTCCATTGTACCTGAACCACGATTTACATAGCTTCATGATCCATTCGGGACAAGGATGTAACAAATATTATGCTTCTGTTTTTCGTTGGCCGATTTAAACGATTAAAATGTGTGTTTTTATTCCGTTTCAGTTAAGTTGGTATAACGGAGTAATAATCCAGCGCTTTAACAGTCAGAGGTGCATGAGTTTCATTTTGCATATGGGTATCAATGAGACAAATGACTATGTAAGACTAGTATGTCTGCCTTTAATAAGCAAATAACTTTTGAAGTAACACTCGAACATCGTAGATGGAAATCGCAGAGTATTGGCATCGCTTGTCTGCATTATCAAAACCACATAAAACTGCCACTAACGCTGGGCAATTACCAGATGACAACATGCAATACGTGTTCAATTTTCCTGGCAAGTGTTTGCGCAAGCGAAATGGCAGGCCTGAAGAGAAACAAAATATACTTTGCGCTGCGAAAAAGGTTTGCACGTTATGGGGAACATGTGGTCGGACATGATCTTTCCAAGAAACACACTGCTCGTTGTTTAACAATTATCGCCAACTATGGACACAGGCAACCCCTATGCTAAGAGCCCTGTACATTTCGGTCACGGATCTGAGTATAATCTAAACGTTTTCGGAAGGGTATTCGATTCGTTTTTGTCCTCGAGGAAAGTGTTGTCGGTCTCTGGACTGTGTCAACAGGTATTGGACCATTCATGTTATCTGTATTTGAGCTTTATTTCATTCATTATAAACGACCCGCGACAAAGTTAATGTGAGTGGCGTGTTGAGGACGGCGGCACTGTGTGGCTTCTGGCCGGACCCATCTTGACTGAGCAAACGGCGGCCGTTCCACTTTCATTTAGCCGGCGGCAGGGCGCGGAGCGGCCGTTAGCGGGATATTGGCTGTCTGCCTTGCCGGCACCAGCCGCCGCCCTTCGCATCCCGCCTGCACTGCACTCCCTACTTCGTCTTGGCCAAGAGCACGTACCTACTGCGAAGAGATTTAGGACAGTTTTTTCTCGTCGCCTGGCGCTTGCCCTCTGGACGCCTTGGTCTTTTCCTCCTTTAACTGCTTCTAGCAGAATAAATAATTTTAAAGCGTTCAGAGAAATGATACTGCACCAATCAAAAGTGTTTTAGTACTGTGAACGTAAAAGCTAATAGTGTACGAGAGCATAATGTCATCAAAAACGCTACCCCTCCCGAGCAAACTTTTTCCATCATATTGCTGATTTCGACTACATCGATATTATAACCCCGTATACAACACTTGCAGTTGTAATTTTCCCCCGTATGCCTCGCGATAATAGGGCCGTCGACATTCTAGTGAATGTCGTCATTGTCCTTCCATCAGAAGCCTGCGTCACAGATCACCAGACAAATAGTGCTTTCACCTCATCAGTGTCCGTTACTCTTTCCTTGTTTATGTGCACTCAGTCTCTTGATTTGCAACAGTTACGCAGAAGAAAATCATTTACTTCGTGAGATAATCATTGCTGCGATCTTCAGTCTAAAGACTGGTTTGGAAAAGATATGCACGATAATCTATCGTGTACAAGTCTCTTCACTTCTGCGAAAGTACCGCAAGGTAGATCCATGTTAGTCGGCTTACTGTAGTCAAGCCTTGGTTTTCCTCTTCTACTTTTACACTCCACATTTCCCTCCATTACCAAATTGACGAATTATTGATATACGAGGTTCGTTCCGAAAGTAATGCTTGCTATTTTCGTTCATGGAAACTGCATGAGACACACACAACACAGCAGCACAGCTAGATAGAGCATTGTTTCAGCTACAGAGTGTCGTTTTTCCACATAGCCACAACCATTCGTTACGCACTTTTGCCCCGCCAACGGCGAACCATAACCTGCATGTCGCCCTTGTAAAAATCGGAACCAGCTGAGGCCAACCACTTCCTTACAGCTTCGATAACAGCATCTGATCCTGAAAATGTTCGCAACGTCGTCCATCTTTCAGAGACCCAAAGACATGGAAATGTGAAGGTGCTAAATCGGGAGCCGGCCGCGGTGGTCTAGCGGTTCTAGGCGCTCAGTCCGGAACCACGCGACTGCTACGGTCGCAGGTTCGAATCCTGCCTCTGGCATGGATGTGTGTGATGTCCTTAGGTTAGTTAGGTTTAAGTAGTTCTGAGTTCTAGGGGACTGATGACCACAGATGTTAAGTCCCATAGTGCTCAGAGCCATTTGAACCATTTGCTAAATCGGGACTTACGGTGGATGTGGTAAGACAGTCCAGCTGAATTTTGCGATGAGTTACATGGTCGCAAAACTGGTATAGGGCTGGCTTTATCATGTTTCACGTGAAAGTTAGCCTTCTTCTCTGGCGTTACCCGGGGAAATCGGGCTTTCAGCTTAGTCAGTGTCGTCTTGTTGCGTACTGAATTGACAGTTTCTCCAGGCCCCAGGACAACCAAAAGAACCGCAACCTGGCTATCCCAGAAGACAGTGTATATCAATTTGCCTGCAGACGGTTGTCTCTTGAATTTCTTCTTTGACGGAGAATTCGCATGTCGCCATTCCATTGGATTCTGGCTCGTAGTGGTGACAATGCTCTTCAGAAAAATTGTCATCTTCAGCTTCATAATGGCCCAGCAGGTCCCAAAAAATCTCCATTCGATGAGTTTTTGTGCATCTGTAAGCATCCGCCGGACCCATGTCACACAGCCTTTGCAGTAACCAAAAAGTTCCAACTTTGTTTCCAAGGCATTACAGCCGACATTCAGCTTTGTACACAATTCTCTGGTCGTTATCCGGCGATCAGCACGGATGAATTGATCAAGAAGCTCTTCATTGCGAGCAATATATATTGCCACCCTAGTTAATCAAGTATTATCCAAGTTGATTGATATTGCTAGCAAGAACTCTTCTGGCTACTACGTACCCTGTACCTGACAGTTCTCTTAAATGCGCTGTTGGTGAAAACAAGATAGAAGTATTTGTCTGACCTATTTGGCCGCCCACCAGTCCCGTGATCTTAACTACACTGATGACAGGGTTTAGATACGTGGTGTCCAGTACAAATTGAAAATTCAGTGTGGTTGCTCCAACAGTTGGACGACAACTTTTAGAGCGTTTAATGTAGAAAGCCAATATTGTTCCCTATTCGAAGATCTTCCGCGGCTGTTACATTTTATGAATTTCCCAGAATTAACCTTTTTTCCTTTTTAGGTTGTCGATGAAGTTTTTATGTTTAAAGAGATTGTTTTCATTACAGGTTCCACACTGACTGCTGACTGTAGTGTTTTTCTCATTGATGCAAACAGCGCTATTTAACAGTTTACAATGACGTTGATTATGACGCAGAAGCTTCAACGATTTATCGTACAAAGTTCATTGATATTGTGACGCATACAGAATTCGTACAGCAAACATGAACTTCCACTAGGACAAAGTTTTTTTATGTTTCGTTTGAGGTTCCGTACCCCCTTGCGATGTTCAGGTTAATATCACGCATAGCCTTTTAGTTTTAGTTAGTTGACTTCCTCTTTGAAAAAGTCATTACATTCAGTCCAGAAACAATACTCAGGCATTTAGGTGTGCATCACATGTAGACAGTAGTAACAGCAAGAAATATTTGGAGCTCATGAGTGACAGATTTTATGCTTGGGCATCATTTGAAGAATGTATTTTTATTATCGTAATTTCTTATGCCCACTGTTTTCCGCACGCTCGAAACATGGATTCGGCTGCTTCCTTTCTTTTTATGAGTTGGAAATTACCTCTATACGTTTTTCTGAGTCATGTTTATTTACCCTGCTCTACTTGTCAGAAAACTGTTTCTTACATTTGACTCATTAGTAATTGCACAGGAACTCTAAAGACACTTGGAATCTCATGTCTTGTGTGTGACTCGAATGCTGCACATAGTACTCTCGTGTTCCACTGGCTTGCCGTGTCTGTAACAAGCCAAACTCTCAATAAGATTTTGGTGATACCTTCCACACGAAAATACATTGCACGTCTCTTGTTGCTTATGGAAATAACGTGTAATTATGAAGTTTTGGCTACGCAGTCCCAGCTTAAAGGTATAAATTCCAGCGTCACACGCGTCTATTTCGAGAGCAACCCTTCAGTGTGTCAGCTGCAGAGGACTCACCTCACACACCATAGATCAAAGCCAAGGTCGTTCAACCTTTCACACATTCTTCCACTTTCATGAAAGCCTGCCCAGTATCTACCCTGCTTTTCCTCTCGCGGAGTCAAAACCCTTAAAACTGTTTACGATTAGTACCCCATTTTTTCTGACGTTGGCGACGTAGAAAGGAGCGAGGTAAGTCTCTCTTCTTCTAGATGAAGGATTATGTCCCGTATCAATAGCATTCACGTTGAAACGCTACCGGTCACATGCTAAATATTATTAATCCCCATTCGACACCAGTCAACGTCCACGAAGCGAGCTGAGAGCAAGTGCACGACCTTACATTTCAGAGTGACTCACAGAATCAAATCGGATGAGTCATGCATTGTTGCTTTTAAGCCGTAATCGATGTGCAGATCAATCATGAAGCCCATTCGTTAGCATCGACACTAACGAATATGAAAATAAAAAAATAAATAAACTATGCACAAATTATGAACACTAGATGGTAAGCAGTATGAAATACTCCAGTGGGATAATAATGTGGGCTAAAACGGATTGTTTAAACTTTTTACCATATATTTATTCAGATAAGTACATAAATATATCTGTATGGTGGCCTCATATCGTTGACAGTTTAACACTACTATCATTCAAGAGCACAAAGAAAATACAGATTCATACTGCAAGTAAAGTATCCATAGCCAGTAGCAATAGTGGAGTAAGTGCGTGGAGTCTGCAACAAAATCCCGAAAACGTACAGCCATAACCTCAAAATTCAGCAGTGTAGCGTCTGCTTAATATTCACTGCGAAATCTAATCTTTATTAACACTCTTATCGCTCCTAAAACAGTTCATGTTTATTCGGCTAATGAAATTATACAGTGCAGCAAATCTGCCATAGTTCACAGCTTCCTACAATTATTCAAACAGCAACAAATTTCGCACAGTTGTAAAATATTCAGTCATTGAAATCATGGTTCAGATTCTAAGTCCAACAGCGCTGAGAGTTCCAAAAATATTCTAAGTTCTCAAACCACTGACACGAAATATTCTAAATCTGAATAAAACACTTAAACCCAAGCGGCACTTGGGCCGCACAGTACCTTCTAAACATTTTACCAAGCCAACTATGCAACGACAAAAGACCCAGAGCTCTGCCTTGCTTGCTTGTTTAATATATTCGCCGCGCTGGCCTATGAAATGTATAGTATGCATTAATACTTTTAGCTAATTTGCAGACTCTTCTTACGATATTCGCTCTAAATTTAGCAATAACAGTTGGCTTCATTATTTTGTTCTTCACCTTCGCAGCTGCCGTTAAACTAGTCAAAGCAATGTCTTTACACACTTTGGCGCTGCAGCCCTACACTTGTCAGATGACGATTTTACATACATTAATATCTCGAAGTGTTGCTAAATAGTCATTTAAATTAGTAGGATCATTAGCTGGCTTTCTCATGCTGACGTTAAATGGTTGTGTTCAAGCGGAGAAATATTTGTGTAGACACCTTTCTTTATGTTATTCTAAAACTCTTTTACAATGGTTCTCTTATTTATTATCTATACTAATGACTTGTTATCTTCAGTGCTGGTAGTGAAAGCTTAAAAACGACGTATCATATGTATACATTGCATGTCTGCGTAATTAGTTACAGATTTTATAAATAATAATAATTTCAAATGTTAATAGCTTCATTGATAATAATTTCATGTGTAATATGTGCCGGGGTTTGGTACATAGAGACAAAAATGCAGTCAGGTAGACTGGAAGTAATAACGCATTTATTCAGGGTATAGTTACAGGAAGAAATAACGCTATCAAGCAACTGTGCAGTCTATCTGGGTTACAGAAAGACCTTGCACTTAGGAGGTAACCACTTAGGGAATAACTAGAGGAGATTTTACCATGCTGGTAACTCCGAAGAAGATGCGTGTTAGAGCCCTATCAGTGAAGCATAGTCCAAGGCCTAGGTCTGCGAGACTATGTACCCCAAGAGAAGGATTCGTCAGATTCGTGGTCAGAGCTGATCGCGAGTTACTCTGAATAAGGAACTGCGGAGCGGCCGGCGTAATTGCCTGGCGTAGCTCTTGACGATGACTGACTTCTCGGAAGCTGCGCACCGGCCTAAGTATTGCTGAGGCGGGGAGGTATACAGAGCGAATTATTTTCAGGCACGTGACCTGAGGAGGGAAGTAGTCCACGCTGGTTGCGCCTCCTCTCATCGACTGGAACGCCACCAGATAGCGGAAGTAGTGCCTGCAGTGGTGCCGTCCTGAATTCCGGACAATAACAAGTCATCGTCGTCGTTGTTGTTGTGTTGGGTTGCACCCACAACTGTTGTCATCGTAGAGGCTGGTGGAGTGGATGACGCCTGAGGCAAAGCCAGCCATGGACCACGCTTGTACATGCAGTTGCTGTCCAGATGGGGAACAGATGCTGATACCATGTGCTTTCATCCTTAGGAGATGCTGACGGAGCCATTTTGTTCGTAGTCACAGAGCCCGCACCCCTTGGGGAAAGAGACAACAAACCCGTCAAGTCATTGCTGCAGAGCCTGTATACAGAGAAACAGTGGAACCCACCTGATGTTGGAAGATGTGGCATAGGTGGGTGCCCACATAGGAGTGGTGCCTCCCCTGGGAGACGTGGAATGCCTGTTAGGTTGTGTCTATGGAGTCATAGGCAGCTGCAGCCCAGAACCCGGAACTAGTACCTGAGGCTGAGTAGCGTCACCATGCAGATGTTGTGGACGGCCCAGGTGCAATGGTGAACAGTAGAGGAGGCAAGAACAGGGCCGATTGAAAAAAGAAACAGTAATGAATAGGACGTCACAGAAAGACCGACGGCGTAAAACCGGTGAAGGTATGGCAAGGAAGGGATGCGGAAAGGGAAAGGTTGGAGCACTGAAGAAAGTGGGCCCGTGGTATGCTCACTGCCATGGCTTACATGAGAGCACAGAAAAGAAAAGGTTGGTCTCGGGTAAAAAATGAGAAACGTTGGATCCTGTAGTAAACTGAGTAGGGCGACAGAGCCAGAGAGGCCAGCAGGAGAAGGGCAGTGCACCGGAGAGGTCTGTTGGTTGAGAACCATCTCCACGCCAGCGGAGCCCTGGAGGTAGATGATCCTCGGAGCCTTGGAAGCGATTGACCTTAGAGGCCAGATGAGCCAGGGGCTAGATGGCCTGAAAAAGGAAGGAGGCTTACTACGAGGGCTGTTAGAGAGATAACTGAGCTGGAGACCATGGTCAACTGATGGCAGTAACAGGTCCCCCATCGAGAAGAGGGCATGCCACAGCTGCAACATGCTAAAGCAACAGGAAGCAACACTGGATGACTGGAAGAGGACGGGACACAGTTCTTCAAATATGTACTGCAACCCTATCTCCCAGAAGATGGAAAACGTAGAGAGTGTTGGGTGCAAAAATTGTGCAGAAAATGCACGATACAATAGAGCCCATGCTGGGTCCAGGGCAGAAAACAACGACAGATGGAGCCAGAGGCGAAAGTCAGGACAAGAACCGAAAAAGGTGGCACTAAAGCCAAATAGGAAAATGTCGCCAGACGTAAGCGCCATACAGAATCTTCACTGAAAGCGACCGAGGGCGAAATATCGTCCTCGCCAAGACGAGATTGGGAGAAGCGGCACTGGGGCCAGCGATAACTGTGTGATCTCGTCACCAATTCCTTCCTCGGAAATAGTGCCATCCTCGAGAAGAGAGTCTGCATAACTGCAAAAAAAAGAAGAGGAAGCAGCATCGGTAGCCAGATGGCAGACAAGACTGGAAGTGCTATCATCATCGCCTATTCGGGTATTTTGACGAGAATGGAACAAAGAAAAATGGTTACTCTTGGCACCAACGATGAAAATGGATAGAGCAACATGGAAACTGCGTCCCCAACGACCGAAAGACACATTGCAAAGAAGAGTTTTATCTCGTGTGATACGGCGGGTGACGCTGTGAGAGGTGTTTAAAATTTTATGCTCATTGCCAGTGTCCAAAGCAGCGTCTCCCTCGGGAAAAGGCCTGCCGTGGCTTGGCTGCAATTTGCATAGCAACTGGAAATACGTAGTATCAGGTAGAGCTGCAGAAGGTAGCGGCCGGATGACGGATGAGGAAAACGCTATAGGGTCGTTCGGTACATACAGATAAAACACCATTCAAGTAGACTGGAAGTAATCACACATTTATTCAAGGTATATTTACAAGAAGAAATAAGACAGTCAAGCAACCGTACAGTCTAAACGGGTTAAAGGAAAACGTACCGGTAATACTTAGACATAACCAGCTAGGGAGTTATCGGAAGAGATATCACCAGGGTGGTAACTTTGTTGAAGTTGCGTGATGGAACTATAACAGTCAGTGTTTGCTGAGAGGATTCGTCAAATCGGTGGAGGTGGCGCTGCTCGGAAGCTACTCCGAATGAGGAACTGCCGGCGCAGTTGCCCGATGTAGCTCCTGACGATGACCGACTTCTTCGAGGCCGTGCGGCGGCTTAAATACTGCTGAGGTGGGGATGCACGGTGTGGACTAGTCTCAGACACGTGACTTGCAGAACGAAATAGCCCTACATGGCTGCACTTCCTGTCGGCACTTGGAACGTCACCACATAGCGAAAATAGCGATTGCAGTGGTGGGTGGCGTCCTTAGTTGCCAGCAGTAACAAGCTACATTGTTGTTATTATTATTGTGCTGGCTTGCTATTAGTCAATCATAACATTATTGCACATGGAAATGAGGGCAGTCTTGAGTTTTTATCGTGATATTTGACGCGGACACGCTCAACCACTTCATAGTATATACACAACTGTCCTGAAAGCATTCACACTGCGATGCGTTTTCCTTAGATACCACTGTCATGTTTACGGAAACATCCCTGCGGGTTTCCGGTAACGACCACGGGAGGCTAAACGCAGTAATATCGTTGTAGGGGAGTACTCAGAACTGTTGTCGTTATAAGGCTTGCAGTGTGTTGAGCCGAGTGGACGACGCCTGATGCTACGCAACCCGCGGAACGCGGGAGAGCATGCAGTTGATATCCGGACGGGGAGTAGGTGCGGATACCGTGATAAGCATGGTATAAGTTTTAGCGAACTCGTCTCACTATCTCGGAGTGCCTTAAGCAGTTTTGGTATTTTTAGTTGAACACATGTGTTTTATTTTATACACTCAGTCATTAGGCAATTTAACTCGCTTAGCGAGCACGCCGCCTAAATTCCCGCGCTACAGGGATTTACAAGTCGCCGACTCTCAGCTACCTGCTGCCTATATTCAAGACTGATTCATCTAGCCCGGCCACACCAAGGCAACTTGCGAGCCAAAACCGCACAGCCATATAATCAGCACTAATACATTTTTTTCGGACTAGCCGCTCATAATGGTACAACGGTCACGTCATCAAACAAATCTTCTGAGACAGAAATGATAGTTACGTTGTGTGTAACTGTGTTTTAAGAGTGTATCTGTTAATGAGACGTTAATAGAGTTGTCGCACAAAAGGTATAAAAATTACAATTTCGCACTTTTTCTGGCTGTATTGAATACCACATTATTGTTAAACACATAAATTAAATGTAATTTATTTAGTATAAATATTTTTAACAGCAGACCTGGATGTCACTTAATTTATGTTACTATCACATCTCTTTCTCTTCTTTTTTCTTCGCTTGATGTCTTCTCAGACAACACGATCGTTGGAAAACTAAGATAAATTCCCTGTAAATAGCAAAAGATTTTAGCTGTGGCTTAGGTGGAAGAGGTACCTGGAGATACTTTGGCAACATCAGAAGCTGAAGTTCTGTAGTACAAATCATCAATCTGAGACGCTCATGAGATAGGATTAATGGAGGAGCTAGAGAAGATCCAAAGAAGAGTAAGCATTTTGTCACAGGTTCCGTTCACCGAGAGCGAGGACATCACCGAGATACTTATCCAAGTCCAGTAGTTAATTCTCCAACAGAGGCGTTGCACACTACGAAGTAGTTCACTGTTAAACTTGGATCTACATCTACATCCATACTCCTCCTTGAGTACCTCTGTCGGTTCTCCCTTCTATTCCAGTCTCGTATTGTTCGTGGAAAGAAAGATTGTCGGTATGCCTCTGTGTGGGCTCTAATCTCTCTGATTTTATCCTCATGGTCTCTTCGCGAGATATACGTAGGAGGGAGCAGTATACTGCTTGACTCCTCGGTGAAGGTATGGGGCTCGAAACTTTAACAAAAGCCCATACCGAGCTACTGAGCGTCTCTCCTGCAGAGTCTTCCACTGGAGTTTATCTATCATCTCCGTAACGCTTTCGCGCGTACTAAATGATCATGTAACGAAGCGCGTTGCTCTCCGTTGGATCTTCTCTATCTCCTCTATCAACCCTATCTGGTACGGATCCCACACTGGTGAGCAATATTAAAGCATTGGGCGAACAAGTGTACTGTAACCTACTTCCTTTGTTTTCGGATTACATTTCCTTAGGATTCTTCCAATGAATCGCAGTCTGGCATCTGTTTTACCGACGATTAATTTTATATGATCATTCTATTTTAAATCACTGCTAATTCGTACTCCCAGATAATTTATGGAATAAACTGCTTCCAGTTGCTGACCTGCAGCAAATGCTAAACGATAAAGGATCTTTCTTTATATGTATTCGTAGCACAATACACTTGTCTACATTGAGATTCAGTTGCCATTCCCTACACCATCCGTCAATTCGTTGCCTGCATTTCAGTACAGTTTTGCATTGTTACAACCTCCCGATATACTACAGCATCATCCGCAAAAAGCCTCAGTGAACTTCCGATGTTATCCACAAGGTCATTTATGTATATTGTGAATAGCAACGGTCCTCCGACACTCCCCTGCGGCACACCTGAAATCACTCTTACTTCGGAAGACTTCTCTCCATTGAGAATGACATGCTGCGTTCTGTTATCTAGTAACTCTTCAATCCAATCACACAATTGGTCTGATAGTCCATATGCTCTTACTTTGTTCATTGAACGACTGTGGGGAACTGTATCGAACGCCTTGCGGAAGGTAAGAAACACGGCATCTACCTGGAAACCCGTGTCTATGGCCCTCTGAGTCTTGTGGACGAATAGGGCGGGCTGGGTTTCACACGATCGTCTTTTTCGAAATCCATGCTGATTCCTACAGAGTAGATTTCTAGTCTCCAGAAAAGTCATTTTACTCCTACGTTCGAAGGGGGAGTCATACAACACATTACTTCCTCCCAAACACATCTCACGAAATGGCCATGATGGGAGAATCATAAAAATTTGATCTCATTAGGTGTCTTACCGACAGCAGCTCTTTCCATACATCATACGCAAATGAAACAGAAAAGGGAAAAATTATGATTCACATGAATTACCTATCGTCATATATGTTACGGAGGCCGACCAAAAATAGATGCATTATAGCTCTAAAATGGGTACAACCTACAGAACGCAGGAATTTTATTTCTCACTTTTATTCAATTCAGAAAAACAGAAATATTTTTCCACTTACGGAAAACCGAAAGCTAATCTAAGTTTTCTATACTACTCGAGGTTGATTTTAATGCTTGTCTAAGTTTATGGTGTGTCTAACATTCGGGTTTTTGAACGTGTTAGTTCTTTTATGATCATTTAAATGCCATGTCTCTCACAGTCTTTAATCCATCGGTCTATTAGTCACTGTACATATCACTGCTTACCCTCGCATATCAGATTCCTGTAACCGAAATATAAAATCACAGTACGTCAGGCATTTTGTCTGTATCTATGCGTGACTCAATCTCGTCCTCTATTTCAGCCATACGTCTGTACAACGTACTACTCAGTGATTTATATCAGACCAAAAATTAACGCTGCATTCGAAGGGAAACTAAAGCCTTTACTATTATGTTAAGCGTAGCTTCTCTTGGCATGTCCCGGCTTTCTTCCTGTCGAACAGTTAACCAACATATCTCTCCGGTTGTCCACACACTGTCATACTCTTGATCCCTTCCTTCTGTTATTTTCATTTCCTCTGGAATGCTCTGTTTTCTATTATCCATTGTTAACCAACATATCTGTCCGGTTGTCCACACACTGTCATACTCTTGATCCCTTCCTTCTGTTATTTTCATTTCCTCTGGAATGCTCTGTTTTCTATTATCCCTTGTTATGACAGTTCTTTTTTATCTCTCTCTCTCTCTTTTTCAGACCACCAGATTTAATTATTTCTTTATTGCTTTCACGCTTTTCTTTTAATTATTAATTTCACAGGAAAGAGTTTTAAAAATATGGAAAACGCGTGAGGTCAGATCGGTACTACGTGGAAAATGTGTAAGGACTTCCCGGCGAAACTTCTGTACCTTACTCTAAACAACCTTGGCAACATGTTGGCCGGCTCACACATCCTCCCTACAGTCCCGATCTCCCCCCATGCTATTTCCGTATTTTTGGAGACCTGGAGAAAGACATTCGTGGCCATCGATTTGCTTCGGACGAAGCGGTGCACGCCTGTATACAATCATATTTCCATAGGCAACCGCAAACCCTTTTCCATGAAGTCATTGACCGTCTTGTCTCACAGTGGCGTAATGTATTAACAGTTATGGCTATTATTTTTGAAATAATTAAGTTTACATTCTCTTTCCATCTGTCTCGTTTTCATTTGACTGCTCCTATTATTGCTGTTGTTGTTATTCTTATTCTCATCTGGTAGAACTGTATAATGAATGTAGAATGTAATGTTAACTCTTAGCAAAATATCTAAGGACGTCTCGTCAGAAGGGAGAGAGAGCCTAAAGGTTCTCACTCTGCTAGGTAAAAGAAGTCATAAGTAAAATGAATCCACATACTCTACGAAAATATATGTATGTATGTTCCACATCTCCTCCTAAACCACTGCACAGATTTCAACAAAACTTGGTATACACATACCTCACTGATAGTCGAGAATCGCTGTGGGGGTAAGAACCACCTATCTTTCAAAGGGAGAGGGGTGGGTGTGAAAAAGCTGTGTAGCTGACGACGCACACATACCCATATTTTAGTCATTTAGAACCATCAGCCAGCAATTAGGGAATGGTGTGACTTGGTGATGGAGAGAGGGTGGGGAGGAAGAGATGAATGGAAAGATGGGGGAGGAGGAGATAGACAGAGAGAGAGAGAGAGAGAGAGAGAGAGGGGGGGGGGAAGACCAATGGAAAGAGGGCAAGGAGAAGATGGACAAACAGAATATTGGATTAAATACTTACCCGGGCAACGCCGGGTACTTAGCCAGACTTATAAAACACATAAAATTACTTAAACAGTGAAGTATGCTCCATACTTGGTTTACATGTATCGCTAGATGATATATTTTGCTTGATTTGTTGGCAATATGGTTACAAATGTTGTCAGTATCCTCCATTAATCAACGCATCATGACCTCGAATCACTGGTTGCATTAAGGAACAACTTATGGACTGTGTTCATTGTGTTGTCTTTACCTTAAGCCAAAGTGACAAAAAAGTAAAAGAAAAATAACAGGCAGGAAGATTTTAGTGCTTCGGTTTGCCAATCATTAGCAGTTTCAGAATCTCTCTGTTGCGAGTAGATTACATCAAAATGAGACGCCCGGCCGTGACAAACGCGTCAGCAGCAATTCAGCGGCTCCGCGAGATGTATTTCCATGTTAAGCGAACCAGCCCTGCTTTTATCGGCTGGTGCGCTTGTAAAATTTTATTTCACTGTCGCACTGTGTTACTCGTGACAGCTGGCGCACCGAACGCCAGTTGCCATGTTGCACAGTTCATGGTATGTCTCACGATGTAACACTACTAATGCGATTTCACGAAGCTATTTCAAAATCTGCAGTCATGTTCGACAAGAACAGTCAGTCATACTTTTTTTTACGTAACATAACTAAGTGTAATAGGTTTGTCGACAGTCAGTACTGTACATGTCTCTATTCTACGGTTTCTGTTCTCTAATATTACAGTGTATTTAACAAGGTTAGTTAAAACCAATATAAACCTGTTTCGATATAAAACCACAAGTGTATTTCATAATTCGTACTAAATGTATTATTTGAAAGAAGGTAGATTGCACTGTGAAGTAGATTCGTGCACAGTACCATATAAAGAATTGTGATCATTTGTTATTAAAAAATTTGTTGGGGTATTTAAAACAAATGTAGTTTCACCTTGCTTGTCCTCCAGTGCTATCGTTGCGTGCTGATGATGTTGGTATACATTTCAGCGAAAGTGGTGTATTGGCCTAAGTCTTGGCTATCTTTGACGTATATTTCCTTTCACTTGCAAACCGATCGTCTGCCTTTTTTAAAACTTTTTTTCATTAGTTCGTTCAACAAGCTCAAAATGATTGAGTATTAATTTCTCCTTTTATGATGATTTTTTTAATATTTCTTTTCACTGTACATTTTTCACGGGCGAACATTCTCACCTGCATGCACACTCTTAACAGTGCGTTTAAACTACAAGTACATGTGCTATAGCATGGAGAATGCTTTGAAAACTCAGAATTCGAAGCTTCCTATCTCAGCATTCAAGTTTATTATGTGATTAACCAGTTTTTAACCCTTTTACTTTCTAGTTTTGGACGATATAACGTACTTAATTTTAGCTATCGATTAGTACGAGCTGTGCGAAGTTTAATTTCAACGTCTCTGTAAAAAGGGAACACTCTGCGGGTGTGGCTAACATAGCTTCAGTCCAAGTACACTGTGGCTCGCACTTAACCTGGGCTGATAGAATTTACGACGAGCTCAGCAAAAAAGCGATCTGCAAAACTTAAGGGCACATCTTTTGCGCCGGCCGCTGTGGCCGAGCGGTTCTAGGCGCTTCAGTCTGGAAGAGCGCGACCGCTACGATCGCAGGTTCGAATCCTGACTCGGGCATGGCTGTGTGTGATGTCCTTAGGTTTAAGTAGTCTAAGTCTAGGAGACTGATGACCTCAGATGTTAAGTCCCATAGTGATTCTACTCAACACCAGAATACAAGAAACTTCACGGAAGCTACTAATCAGTGTAATCGTCTTCCCAATTTACTCTCTAAGAACTCGCGAAACACACAGAAAATTAAACACGCACTGGTAGGCCCATGTTAAAACATTCTTGCCGAGCGGGACTTCACTCCTGAAATGCCAGGATATTGAAACACTTTTTCGGCACCTTATCAACATGGAATTCTCCCTCTTCGTCGCGTTTTACTCACGCATTCACAATGTTACGAGTTACTTCCTACGTAGTATGACTTCCTTTACTCTTCAAAGACAACGTAACCTATGTTACAGCTTAATACGCCACTCAGATATGTCCAACAAGGGTGGAATAGTTTGCGGTCGATCCCTGTCATTATACCCTTTGAACAAGAGGCTGCCTAAAAGTGAACGTTCCGTTTTCCATGACGCCCTACACGTCACGTCGCGTAGGTAAAAAAATCTGAACAACTTCGTTAAAGCGGGCGTCACGTATCTTGGCGGGTGGTGGGGGAGGTCTCGCAGCCAGCAGTTAGTGGTGGGGGCAGCCAGCTGCCAGCTGCGACCCGGCAGTGTGGCCACACTATGCGTTACCGCTCGAGTCGACTGTCGGCTACTGACCGCCGCGCATGGAAGTACGCGCACATGCAGGAAAGGTGACGAGCGCAATAATACATAGACGTCTTTGTGAGAAAGCCGTTGTCATCGATTCGTCTGCTTTTAATATATGGAGTTGTATAAAATGTGTAAAAATAAAAAAGCTATGAACGTTGGAAAGAATAACAGACAGACTTGCAATGTTTATTGTGTCTGTCGATCAACATAAGAATACCATGTTGAGTAACTGGGGAAAATGCTGCGCATTTATTTATCTTTCCTATTCTAACTCAGAAAATACAATCTTATTGTACTGCCTTGAAAAATAAAATTTGAAAAGTAGAAGAAACCTCGCGAAAAAACGTATACCTACCGATACTCAAACGATTTTTATAATACACATAAAATGTTTTGCAATACGTGTGAGTACTGGGTAAAATCGCTGCACATATAGGAGTATTTCTGTCTCCCTTTCGAACCCAGAGAATACGTTCACCCTGTGATAGCTTGCCATCTGTAGTCAAAATTATTTATTTGGATTGCAGGTGAAATATTCGCACATGTGAAATTTTTGCATGCCAGTTTTTTAAGCGACCTAAGCAAACGTCTGAGCAGTCTTCATGTAGACCATCTTTTCGGCACATAGCTGAAAGAATCATATTTCAGAAAATATAAAAAGAGCCTGTCATACATTAAACATCGTTATTAAAAGAACCAAAGGCACTTTCTGTTTCTAGACACCTCACAACAAATAATTTATAGTTGTTGATATTATGTCTATTGTACATAGTTATTGTCATACATAATATAAAACAAGTTTCCACGTGCTGTTTGTTGGGACAAATTTTCGGGAAAGCAAAAACAATTTCTTCTTCAAAAATGAAGACAGCAGTCCGACTAGCATAAATACAAACAACATTTTACATATTTTGACGGATAATTCAATGAGAAAATCGACGAGTGTGATCACTGAAGACAAGCTTTAAACGAAATACACAACGAAATTGCGTAAGAAACTAAAATCTTTTTATAATTGCTTTACCAGCCAGGCAAACCTAGACTCAAGTTACATAATACAGGCTTATGATTTACGATATATGTTTAAATGATTACTGCAGCATTGCAGTACTGTCACAGGTATACCAAAACATCGTCTTCATCCTCGCTGTCTGATTAAGACGAATCCGAATAGTGAAGATTGATTATGAAAGGCTCCATCACCGAGTCTCTGTCGATTTCCTTTTTAAAATCTTCTTCCTGGAGTGTTTCCGAATGTCTGATGCAGTTTTCCCATGAAGATATGCTTACGTTGTCCACTGCTTCATGTGTGAGTCTTTCCACGTCAACAATTCGGTAGGTGCTGTTTCTCTCTGAGAAATGGGCTTGAACTTGCGCCCATACCAACTCAATAGGGTTGTAGTGGCAGTGATATGGTGGTAACCTGATTACTCGGTGACCAAGCTGCCTTGCCAGTTCATCTATCTCGTAAGTGCGGTATTTAGGCTTGTATGCATTTACGAGCATGAGTAACTCTGCCCTGGTCTATCACGCTGTGTGAGGAATTTCATTAGACGACAACCATGAAATAATTTCATCCTTCCTGGTATTTGAAGTAGGAGCCTCATTCTCTTGTACAGAGTGCACGCTTGCGTTGTCCATGACAATAACAGAATTCTCTGCCGTGTACGGAAGTAGCTGTTGCACAAACAAAGACAGCATAAGTCATTTCAGAGTGACAGTAATCTGATTCCTTCGTCTTCGATGCTTTAAATATTAATTTACTCTCTGGTATGAAGCCTGTTTCTGCAGAACCAGCGTGAAGCACAATAAGGCGTCTCCCTTTTCCCACAGGAACCTCCAGGCCACCAACATCGTCACTTGTCTTCCAGCGCATTGGTCTTGAATGGTTGTGGTGAACGTATGTTTCATCGAGATAAATAAATACATGATTTTCCGGCTTGTTTTATCTCGTGCATTTTTCCCAAGAACACAGTTCTTGCTGCTACATTGTCACTTATCCCTAAGCGCAGTTTTCTTCCGTCATTGCTCTTTCTGTATTTAAATCCCATCTACCTTAATTTTCTGAGCATGGTAGATTTGCTGCCGTTGAAACTTTCAACTTCTTTCGTGTAGGAACATAATTTTTCTGCCGTAGGATATTCACCTTGGCTATACATGTCGAATATTTTGCGCCGTAACACATTCTTGCTGAAATCGTCGATTTCGGCACTTATCATGCGACTTAATAATAGGTGATTCGGTCTCTTCAGTAGGTGCTTTGGCTTCACTGGCGATCCGTTGTACAGTTCTCAAACCGATTCCACACGCCTCAGCTGTTCGTTCAAATGGTTCAAATGGCTCTGAGCACTATGGGACTTAACATCTGTGGTCATCAGTCCCCTAGAACTTAGAACTACTTAAACCTAACTAACCGAAGGACATCACACACATCCATGCCCGAGGCAGGATTCGAACCTGCGACCGTAGCAGTCGCGCGGTTTCGGACTGAGCGCCTTAACCGCTAGACCACCGCGGCCGGCATCAGCTGTTCGTTCGTGGCACTTGGCAACACTGGGCGACGCTTTTTTGTCAGCTGTGGTTGCCACTTCCAGCTCCCGTCTAAAGAACTGATAGATGGGAAATATTATTTCTCTCGCCTGCCTGTGTAATACTGGGTGAGATTTGTTGTTGCCACTCATATTACCACAATGCCTTGCTGTAACTACCGAAAAAGTACCACACACAATGCTAAAACCAATTGTAAACTTGCGCCGCCCAGAACGATATTAAATCAGGCGCTCGCTACGGCTGACTGACTCCTAATGGTGGGCAGGTCACGTGACTCCCGTGCTACTGCGCATCCAGCCCCCACCCGCCAAGTTACATAACGCCCGTTCTAGTACAAAATGTGGCGAATGCGTATTATAACTCGAACCATTCATAACGAAAACGTTACTTTGTGTGCTTATGTTCCAAATATTACAGTTCCTAAGCCAGTACTTACAGTCTTCCCAACTTCGGGGAAACGGACGATGCAGTTGGTTTCCATTCACTTGAACTGCTTTTTTCTTCTCTTTAAACCGTAAGTTTGTATATATGCTAACCGTCTAGAAGATCGAGGAACGATGTTGAACAGCTTAACGTGGAATTTCCTCAGCCCTTTCCGACTTCACCTGTGCTCGCCGGACTCATCTTTCAAGCGACTCTTCGGTACAATGCAAAACATGGGCCCCGTGTTCGTCTCTGACTTCTGTGCTTATCTATCTTTAAAACTAAATAGGACTCAAATTGTTAGTCTCATTTTGATACGGAATGCAGCATTAAACATAGAGTTTTTCGCTGTGTATTATCAAACACAAGAAATAATAATTCCCTTTGAAATACACTTAGTTATTATTACGAAAATTTACATAGGAATCAGCTGGGCAGAGAAATGAAACAGCAACCGCGTCTTAAGCTGACGGATACATTGTTTACACTGTCTGATAAATACCAGTGTTTTGACCTATTGCAGTGTATAATACATTGCATGATTGCAATGTAATAAACGAAGAAGATCTTCTGGTATACCCGATTAAGCGTACAAGAGAATTGTATATTCGTAGCCGGGCACAACGAACTATTCGTATTTGATAGAATATTCACTGAGAGAGAGCTTGAATTCACATGTTATTTGAGGTTATATGGTGAACACAATGATGTTAAGAACACATTTAAATAAATTAAAAAGTAACGTGTAGATTCTCCCTGCATACATCTACATGTGCTGTTGTGTACAGAGAGATGGTTTTCCTTCACATACGTTTTACGGAAGACTTGAAGAAAAAATAATGCGTAATACAGGGTTGTGGGCCTGCCTTGATTAAAAACACTCTTGTTTTATTTTCTTTCCCAAGCTAGTTTCAGCAGCAATATCACCATCATCAATGGGTTTTTCTTGTTTCTGAAACATGCAAAATTAACATAGTTACAAACATTACAAAGCATTATTACATGTATACTGTTTGGTTACAGATACTGTATTGTGTGAATAGTTTCATAATGTCTAATTTACTTTGTCACAGCATAGTTTCTACATTTTTTGCCGTTATTTCTGGCCGTTTCTTTGACATGCAGCAAGTCATCGGCAACTATATGAGCAACTGTTATTAAATAAAATAAAACTATTTTGCATCAGGGCTTATCCACAACCCATTATTGTTGTTTTTATGCATACACGGACCAACTGAAGAGTTTCTATATACGACTTAAAATAGTACGATCCGAAGAAGCCGCAACTATATAATATTTGTGACTGTGTTCATTTTTCGTCACTTTGAAATCCTTCGTGAACGAAAGTATTAGTCAATAAAGTTACCTATTCAGACAAAGCAGAAAATTTCGCAGACTCCTTTGACAGAAAAAGCTGGTGGTTTTTGACAGCTCCTTTTAATGTGAAGAGTAGATATCCATTTTATAGCACCTACCATCTAAATCAATTTATCGTAATAGTAATGTTATCGAGCTGTCCTGCAAACTCAGGCATCGTCTGTATTGGCACCATCTTCGGGACTGTTCAGTTGTTTTGTTTACCACTACGTCTGGGAACTCAAATGAAGAAACAATAGAGGGGGGGGTCACATAACCCTTTTTTTTTTAATTTCTGCATGGGTAAATATTGACATTCCATCGCTCAGCATTTTTGCATTCGAAAAGTACATATGAACAATTGTTAAAGAAATCCACACAGCAAAAAGAGTTGTGTGTTGGATAACAGACGAACGGCATTAGGCCTACTGAATTCTGAAATGTTATTTATTAATAATGGATTTACAGTATTACCAAAGGATAACAGCAACGGAAGAACACAACACGGCGAAATGTATATGTGAGCTAAAATTACGTATAAGAGTACTAGTAGTAGTTCTTTCTCAGAGACACGAATACTGTCACCCGTTCTATTGATAGTAGCCTCTTACCGCAGGGCTCTTTTAATACTGTGGTTTTGAGGGTCATGTGTTTATTGGAGAGAGAGCGCATTAAATTACCGATTGATTGGAATCTTTTACAGGGCGGTACTTGCGGCACAAATATTTTATTATTCATCGTAATGAACATTAATGTGACAACAGCAGTGCATTTGGGACGATTACTTTTTTCCATTTGTCAACTTGGTTGTATTTAACTCTGTGAACACAATCAGTTTATCAGATTTACAGCTGGTTACATTGGCAAATCGACACTGTTATTGCGCTAATGCCCGATTCCGTACAAGTGGGTTAGTCGGAAATTAAAACTCTAGTATTTAGTGCCAATCGCATCGGATGAGTGCCGTGCGCGAGAGGATAATCTGCTTGGCGCCCATTCACCTGCTAGTTGGCCTGATTACTAATCCGCAGGACTACTATGTCGCCTGCGGCGAAAAATCGCGCTTGTCACATGCTTTGTTCCCTGCCGTTGCATGCACTCAAGTGAATTGGATGGCGTTGTGATGTTCATCTGCGTTTCTCCGTAGTTCTCTCTAATCTGCCGGGATATAGTGTGATGTATAGCGCGCTTGGTGCCAAAAGTGGGAGATTTCACCGAAATACCTGCAACAAAAGAATACAATTAATAATGGTCACACACAATCCATAGGGGTCCAACGGAAGTGTTATGAAGTGGGGTTGGGGCAGCGATAAAAAATCACTACATGGACTGTCAACGCATTTAGACTGGCAAGGATTTCGACCTGCTTTTGTTCTTTTAGTTTCAGACGTGACACTTGAAGAACTAATGACGAGTAGTTTTGCTGAACAATAAATTATATTCTAGGACTGATGACATTAACTCAGAATATGTAAAGGTTTTGGAGAAGACTGTGCACGTCACTCTGCAATTTTCATGTAGTTACGAGAGTTTGACGGATCAGGAAGAATGTCTTAGATGCTACCCGCATGGCTACCTTCATCGTTATTGAAGAGAGCATTTTTGAGTACAGAAAATTGTGAACGAAGGCCGGTGTGTGCAGCAGCCCTTTCGTAACTTCTGCACATTTTTAGGGCTCACTTTTTTAGTTGTTGAAGTTAGAATTTATGTCTTCATAGCATTCACTTTGCTTCAGACACCTCAGTTCCTACTCTATTCATATCACAATTCAGGATCCACTCTGGGATAGACCATAATACAGCTGAAATAAGTATTCGAAATCTGTTAATTCTTGTTCTTAGCTTTACATCTTCATTACCACACCCGTATTGCTAGGCGTCCCTTTCAGATTTATCTTTCCATGCACTACCCTTTTCCTCACGGGCTAACGGTTTTGCACAGTTTGCCATCACTATGTAGATTGCATGCTGTCGTATACTAATGGCATTTTTCCGCTCACGTGGACAAGTTTCAGCATGCCGCTGACGAAAAGTCCAAGAAAACCCAAGGCGCTGTGTGATGGCGAGAATGCACAATGGTTACAGTGTGCTCGAATGACAGAAGACGCTAGACAAAAACGAGCACGGTGAAAAAATTCTGAAAACAAAAAGAAATTATAAATGCACGGTGCCAGCGCAAAAATGTCTGAGTACTCTTTTTATCATTCTGAATGAAGATTTGTGTTATAGTTGCCCTGCTTTCCCGTTGGACGTGGCTAGCAGTGATGTCGTGTCAATGGTCGCGACGAGTGCATGTCTCACATGCTGCATATTTATGTCTTTTGTTATTATGGAGGTGGTAATGAAAGGAAATAAGAATCTGTAATCCAGCAACTACACAGTCTTTGACAAAATACGAGTGGCTACCTCAATTTCTTTAACGTTACAGTAAACATGGCCGGCCTCAGAACCATGCCTTGGCATCTCCACAAACTGGGAACACTCTGGGATGCGTCAGTCTATGAAATAAATTTCGCCTTCCGCTCGATCTGTTGGTATGTATTGGTTTTCAGTGGTAAACAACGAGCAGTGTAAACGTGAAGTCGCTCTTTCGAGTCCATAACGTAAATCGCTTTTTGCTGTCGGTTAAAAGTATTCATCTGATAGAAGGACACTGGTAATTTATTTCACTCTTTGATACGCTAGTAATAGTAAAAACGTTTTAAAACATTTCCGCGAAAGATTTCGTAGCTGTCTTTCCAGCCCTTCGCCCGAGGATTTCTCCTCGATGTAGCATTCACTATCTAAATCAACGAAGTTCAACCAAGAATATCTAACAATGAAATTCTGCAAGCTATCAGCTAATGGTTTTGCGTCACGAAGCTAGACCAATAGTTGCATTTCTTGTTTTTAATTCTAGGAAATACAAAATAATTAATTTATTTTGTGAAGAATCGTATTAAACCAAAACGTTAATGGGGAACAACTGAATTGTCCTTTATCAATTGCAATCAAACATCTACCTCAAAAGAAAACCGTATCTCGAAAGAATTGTTGAACAGAAATGAAGCCAGACATGCTCATTACTCGATGCATTTCTCCCGCGAGTGAGGCAATGACTATATGTCCTACACTGCTGCAGATATCTACAGTTCGCAACGAATTTGGAGGATTCGGACGAAGACAACTCACTGTGAAGGTTCTTGAAGGTTATCATAATTCACCGTGGTTGCCGAGTTCCTGTATCAGACGCTTGTACTTCGAAATTTGTTTGGTTGAGAGAGAAAGAGAGAGAGAGAGAGAGAGAGAGAGAGAGAGAGAGAGAGATGACCGCGTCAAAGGACTGAAGAAAGTGCAGCAGCCACCTCCATCTAGCGCACTGTCACTTCTAGCGAACTAGTTAAACGTCTGTATCGTACTCGTACTCCCATAGACTACAGGTGTCTTTTGGCGATTAACAAATGTACATACACTCCTGGAAATTGAAATAAGAACACCGTGAATTCATTGTCCCAGGAAGGGGAAACTTTATTGACACATTCCTGGGGTCAGATACATCACATGATCACACTGACAGAACCACAGGCACATAGACACAGGCAACAGAGCATGCACAATGTCGGCACTAGTACAGTGTATATCCACCTTTCGCAGCAATGCAGGCTGCTATTCTCCCATGGAGACGATCGTAGAGATGCTGGATGTAGTCCTGTGGAACGGCTTGCCATGCCATTTCCACCTGGCGCCTCAGTTGGACCAGCGTTCGTGCTGGACGTGCAGACCGCGTGAGACGACGCTTCATCCAGTCCCAAACATGCTCAATGGGGGACAGATCCGGAGATCTTGCTGGCCAGGGTAGTTGACGTACACCTTCTAGAGCACGTTGGGTGGCACGGGATACATGCGGACGTGCATTGTCCTGTTGGAACAGCAAGTTCCCTTGCCGGTCTAGGAATGGTAGAACGATGGGTTCGATGACGGTTTGGATGTACCGTGCACTATTCATTGTCCCCTCGACGATCACCAGTGGTGTACGGCCAGTGTAGGAGATCGCTCCCCACACCATGATGCCGGGTGTTGGCCCTGTGTGCCTCGGTCGTATGCAGTCCTGATTGTGGCGCTCACCTGCACGGCGCCAAACACGCATACGACCATCATTGGCACCAAGGCAGAAGCGACTCTCATCGCTGAAGACGACACGTCTCCATTCGTCCCTCCATTCACGCCTGTCGCGACACCACTGGAGGCGGGTTGCACGATGTTGGGGCGTGAGCGGAAGACGGCGTAACGGTGTGCGGGACCGTAGCCCAGCTTCATGGAGACGGTTGCGAATGGTCCTCGCCGATACCCCAGGAGCAACAGTGTCCCTAATTTGCTGGGAAGTGGCGGTGCGGTCCCCTACGGCACTGCGTAGGATCCTACGGTCTTGGCGTGCATCCGTGCGTCGCTGCGGTCCGGTCCCAGGTCGACGGGCACGTGCACCTTCCGCCGACCACTGGCGACAACATCGATGTACTGTGGAGACCTCACGCCCCACGTGTTGAGCAATTCGGCGGTACGTCCACCCGGCCTCCCGCATGCCCACTATACGCCCTCGCTCAAAGTCCGTCAACTGCACATACGGTTCACGTCCACGCTGTCGCGGCATGCTACCAGTGTTAAAAGACTGCGATGGAGCTCCGTATGCCACGGCAAACTGGCTGACACTGACGGCGGCGGTGCACAAATGCTGCGCAGCTAGCGCCATTCGACGGCCAACACCGCGGTTCCTGGTGTGTCCGCTGTGCCGTGCGTGTGATCATTGCTTGTACAGCCCTCTCGCAGTGTCCGGAGCAAGTATGGTGGGTCTGACACACCGGTGTCAATGTGTTCTTTTTTCCATTTCCAGGAGTGTATACTGAAACTGTCGTTACAGCTCACATTCTGTTTTCTTTTCAGTCTAGACCGAAGTGCGAAAGAAACTGGTATGGGCATGAGTATTCGAATACAGAGATATGCAAACAGGCTGAATACAGTGCCGCAGTCGGCAACTCCTGTATAGGACGACAAGTGTCTGGCTCAGCTGTTACATCGGTTACTCCTGCTACAATGGCAAATTATCAAGATTTACGTGAGCTTGAACGTGGTGTTCTAGTCGACACACCAGCGATTGGACATAGCATCTCCGAGGTAGTGGGGATTTTCCCGTACGACCATTTCACCAGTGTACCGTGAATATGAGCAGTCTGGTAAAATATTAGTTCTCCGACATCGCAGCGGCCGTAGAAAGATCCTGCAAGGACAGGATCAACGATGCCTGAAGAGAATCGTTCAGCGTGACAGAAGTGCAACCCGTACACAAATTGCCACAGATTTCAATGCTGGGTCATCAATGTCAGCGTGCGAACCATTCAACGAATCATCATCGATATGGACTTTCGGAGCGGTATGGAGACAACCTCAAGAATCCACGGACCCTGCTTGTCAGCGGACTGTTCAAGCTGGTTGAGGCTGTGTAATGTTGTGGGCCGTGTGCAGTTGGAGTTATATGGGACCTCTGATACGCCTACATACGACTCTTGACAGGTGACACGTACGTAAGCATCCTGTCTGATCACCTGCATCCATTCATGTCCATTGTGCATTCTGACGCACTTGTGCAATTCGAGCAGGACAACGCAACATTCTACACGACCAGAATTCCTACAGAGTGCGGCCAGGAACACTTTTCTAAGTTTAAACACTTCCGATGGCCACCAAACTCCCCAAACATGAACATTATTGAGCATATCTGGGACGCTTTGCAACGTGCTGTTCAGAAGAGATCTCCACCCTCTCGTACTCTTACGGGTTTATGGAGAGTTCTGCAGGATTCATGGTGTCAGTTCCCTCCAGCACTACTTCAGACTTTAGTCGAGTCCTGTTTTGGCACTTCTGCGTGCTCGCGGGGTCACTACACCAAATTAGTCAGGTGTACAAGTTTCTTTGGTTCTTCAGTGTATGATTAATATATGTAAAAACAAAACTGAATGCTTTTCCATAACATCCACTGAAGATGTATTTAATATGAAAGGCGATACACAGAAAATAAACTGAATAATAACTTGGCGGTAAGGAAAAGTCATTTATCTTATAAACAATCACTTGTCTAGTTACTGCTGAAAATCGCAGCACCAATTAACGCTTTTGGTTTTTGACCTCTGTGTTGTGTCTACTAATAACTCTCCGTGAGTGTACCATTTCTATATGAGGGAAAAACATTTCAGTCAGTGTTAATTAACGCACGTTATTTAAAGTAATTACTCCTACAGTATATGGCTTGTTTCAGAAGTGACATTCAGGGTCTTTTTCGGGACTTCTTTCCTGCTATTACTCTTCTCTAAATATTCACAAGACGGGTCTACTGACGGTGTATATTACGTGTCTTATCCGCAGGTGTCATCGTTGTTACATTGTTTCCCTGATTGTTCTCCCTTCACTAATTCTTTGAAAAAACCAGTTGGTTGGTAGTTTTATCGCTCGAATTTATGGTTGATAATCATCTACAGAACCATACGTCAGATGGTTCAAGTGATTTCATTTATGCCTATCGGCCATGTTTCTTCAATTTTACTATGGAGTCTTAGAATAGCTTATCTTGTTTTTCTACGCTGTGGGAAGCCGAAATGATGTTCAGCTGCCGGCCGCTGGTGGCCGAGCGGTTCTGGCGCTACAGTCTGGAACCGCGCGACCGCTACGGTCGTAGGTTCGAATCCTGCCTCGGGCATGGATGTGTGTGTTGTTCTTAGGTTAGTTAGGTTTAAGTAGTTCTAAGTTCTAGGGGACTTATGACCTCAGCAGTTGAGTCCCATAGTACTCAGAGCCATTTTTTTGATGTTCAGCTAATTTAGCTTCGGCTTTATACTCGATGCGTCTGTATTTACGAAACACGGATTAGAAAATGAAAATCCTGTGATCATCGCATGTGACTCTGTTGTTCTTTCGAATCATTATCATGGTATTTTATGGAAGTGGTGCACTGGTAAGACAAGTTTTATTTAAAAAATAAATGGGCGAGCTCCGCCCCCATGGTTTCCCAACGCAATCTTGTGCTCCGTTTGTACTCACCTCATCGTCGATAGGACGTTAAACCTTGATCTTTCTTCTTTTTTTTTCTTCTTCTGGGGTGTGAACAGTTACATATTTTACTAATCAGTATGTAGATCTGATCTCTTCAGGTCGTTCAATGGCTTTTTTTTTCAAATTTCTTTTTTCTAATTTTACAGTAATTTAAAGAAAATATACTTCTATAACTATACTATGCGCATCGTTTTCAGGTGGTTTGCTCCGAGTATCTTCTGTTATGTCATATGTAAATATTAATTCACCTTTCATTCGTGTATGGGGCGTGGAAGAATGTTGCTTGTGTGCCTATAGTTGAGCTGTTACTCACTTAATCTTGCCCTCCTCATTTCGAATTGATCGTAAGCACGCGAAAAATTTGTAGCTTCCGCCTTGAAATAAGGCATTCACAATTTTTAAGTAGTTTTTCATGAGACATGCGGCATCTTTGTTTGAGTTTTAGCTAGCTAAGATTTTTCAGCATTCTGGTAGACACTCTCATCTATCACACCTGTGACCATTGTAGCTGCTATTCGGTTTATACGCTCGATTTTCCAGGTCAATCCGACTTGAGGTCTGTCTCACAGCTGAAATGGATCCTATAAAATTAGACAGTGTTTCAGAATGGATTGCACAAGCATTTTGTAAGTGGTCTCTTTTAGAAGCAAACCACATTTTCCGCGTAACCACATCATATCTCTAGTCATTTGATTTGATTGTCACTTCGTATTTTCTAGCGCAAGTAAATTTTTACGTTTTGTGAAGTGCAGTAATTTACTTTCTTCTACATTAAGATCTAACTGCTTATCCATGCACTAGGTTGATTTTTATCACTACGTAACTGAATATTGCTACTTTTGTAGCAAATGGAACTTTCTTAGAGAAAAGTACGTCACCAGTGAAAAGACTAAGATCGCTGCTACCACTGACTGTTAAGGAATTAATTAAAACATGAACAACAATAATGGTCCTGTTCCACTGGGTGACACTAGCTATTATTACTGTGTTCGTACGTCATTGCCGAATGATAACGTGATATATTCTGTCTGTCGAGCAATTCTCAAAACAATAGTAACTCGGTTATATGTATCAATCTAACGTGTCAACTTACGGGGCTCGTAAACGGGAGGACGTTGATTCAAATCCCATTTTGTCGACGGAATGTAAAACCGTATGCTTTCTTCCAACAACAACAAAAAACAGGGGAAAAAATCGCGTAGTTGGAAATTTTTGTACCGTCGTAGGAGTGAGTGCCTTGAACAACATACTAAAAATAGTGACTGGTGGGTGAGCGGGGAGGTTTAAACGTAGCCTCAGTTCCTTATGTGTTTGTCGAATAACTTGAAAACCGCGGCTTCTAGCGAAAATGTTTTCCACGGTAAAATTAAATTACACTGAATTTTATGAAAAGGTCCAATTCATTTTTTCAGCAGGAATAAAGGGAAATGCCGCAAATTATGAATAATAGTGTTTAACTGGCATAAAAGCTGTGTTTATTGTAAATTTCAGTGGTTAAGAACAATTACTAAATGCGTGTACCTCGTCTAAGTGTTGTAGATGTCGGTGTGATGTACAGTCAAAAGCTGTATAGATCTTTACAAACAACTCTATCCATGGACATCGCATTGCGAGATTCCTGTTCTCTAGGAGTCGCAGAAATCCTCGCTTGATGTCCCATCAGCCATGTTCCATTGTGTCTAGCGTAATACAGGTGACTGTTAAATGCGGGCAGAGGTACAAAACGTCGTAGACAAACGCAGAGTTTGCAAGTTACAACAACAGTTCATTGCACAATCTAAACTGAAGTGCAATCTTTTTGTTTTAAGCTCATAAACAAAACTCACCATTAACGCAAATACTGGCAGTGAAAGCCAGCGCTGTATGATCATCTCTTGATCTGTCGACTGTTCGACATGAGTCAAAGTGCTCACAGTTGTGAATCCATTACGCAGTAACAAATGCTTTTAACTGTTCCACAGAATCACGTTAAAAGTTTCTGTAACATCTGTGGCAAGTTGGCCACTTACCTTGCAAACGTACCTCCTTGAGCCATTGGCGGTCACCCAATGCCCCACATCCTGCAGAATCCCGCAACCCATCCTCCTCTTCCCGTTCCAACCACCAATACCCATCTGTCTTTGTACAGTACGTAATGAGTTTTTGTTGTCTGTAGTTCTTTTTCCTTTCAGAAAATAGTTTTTCTTCTCGACCAGTGCAATAAATACGTTTGAACATCTTTTGTAATATTGCTGCGTGTAACTCATGAAACGAATTAATGGGACGTATGGCTCTTTATTTTCTGCAGCTGTACAATTGCCTTGCTTGCATGAACGCAAGAACTACACGTATTTTGCTTTTGGCCGAGAAACAGCTGTTCTGACGACGTTGATTTAATTTACACACTGAAAATTTCAACCACCAAAGGCCGGTGTTGTGAAACTAGCGTGCCAGAAACTTGTGCGGTGTGCTGTTCTCGGAGACGGTAATTTCGCGCCGCTCGCCATTGTCGCTGTCCGTAACTCAGAGCGACGCACCTCCGCGTGAGACCCCAGCTCTGAGGGAGACGCCGTTATCAACACGGCTACCGGCCGGGCGTGCGTCCTGTCCGACCGTTGCTCCAGCGCTTAGTTACAAGCGCGCACGTTATCGACTTCCAGACGCAGGAACACTGCCAAAACATTCTTTCTGTCTTCACAGCCATTACTGTCACCATTACCGTCGAAAGTGTAGTTGCCAATGGTCGACTATGAGCAGACTCGATCTAATAAGAACATTCGTGTAGAGGTTAGCTGTATTGTCTTCTAAAATGGTGGACCCGATCCTGAAATAACATTCCGTAGTTCCCTGCGTGGTGCAAGTCTTTCGATTTGAGGCGTTATCTGCTGGTGGCTTGATAATTTCCTTTTTTTTATCTAAGCAGCCTCTGACTAGTTCACTGGGGCTCATTGCATGTTATAAAACTCTGTGATTATTACCCCCTCACGTTAGCAGACAGCGATGCTAGCTGCAAGACTACGGAAGCCGTCAGCACGAGACTGACCATTTGGAATTGTGACGGGTGAAGCACTTCCACGACGAAGGCAATGTAAACGCTATTCCCATTAGGGTTCACGTTCATCTACCTTACTTGTGAGATTTGTCGTGCATTATAGTTTTTTTTATGCACATGGAAAATGCCGGAAAGTGTCCACATTTTCAATCTCGTTTTTACTTACTTTTCTCTTTATTACTGGCTATGGTGTTGAATAAACGAAGGAGCAGTAGATGCTTTCTTCTCCCTCTTCCAGTTTATGAGTACAGTGGTTTGAACTATGGATATGACACGCCATTTGGAGGGTATCAATGGGCAGTACCCGGTGTCACAAAATTCTCTGTAGGAAAACTTTCATCAATAAAAATGACTTAATTTGAACAGTTGAAAATTCTGAAGAAGAAAAAGACAAACCGACAACGGTATCTAACTGCTCTGTGTGTGTTCTGTCCACAATATCTAACTGCTCCGTGTGTGTTCTGTACACAATTGTTAATTGATGCAAATCGCCTCATTTCCCGACTGTCATAACCGTGCTTAGTACTCACAGTTAGTTTGTGCTGCTGTTTACATATTTACTATTATCGAACGATTTTTATAGTACGCTTACCTTCCAAGATTTTGCTTGCATTAAGTTGTTTTCCTGTATCTGTTCGCGACAGCAGAATGACTGCAGAATGCAGTGAAAATCTACACACGAATCCTGAAACATTGAGAAGCTAAACGAGAAATAGTAATGTTACGCTTTTGCTCATCTAAAACGCAAGTAAATGACGGTCAACAAGGAGTGCACTGTGATACAATTAATGGGATTTGTATTTCAGGTAACATTCGAATTTGAAAATGCGTTCTCGCATTGCCTATTGTGAAGGTATACTACGCCTTTGTTGTAACTAATGCCCGACTGCAGAGTTCAAGGCTAGCATTCAACTGGTTAGAATAATATGAAACAAAGAGACAAAAAGTAGAGGGGGGGGGGGTTGGAAGTGGAAAAGAAAGAGAGAGAGAGAGAGAGAGAGAGAGAGAGAGAGAGAGAGAGAGAGATATACCATCAACGATCAGTTGTCGGTGCATATGCGAACCACTTCAAGTGTCATGAACATACTCTGCCGATATCTGAATGGAAATTAATGCATGCTTCCAGACAAAATGTGATGTTCTCAATCTGTGGCATATTGCCTTCACGTAAGTTAATAATCTGTAATCTTGTGCTAGCATGAAAACTAGTAGCTAATTATTACTTTTGAGGAATAACTAAACTGTGACCGCCTAGCTCTTAGACATCTTTATATAATTTTGCGCGGTATGTGATAAACAGAATATCATACAGCTATCAGTGACCTAGTATCAGCCATCGCTTATTCTTCATTGTTCTTAAAGACTGAATCGTTTTGAAGGTCAACCGTGCAACATATATACTTCATTTCACACAACGGGCTGAGCTTCGCCATAGAATTACAAAAACAAGGAGTACATCTCGTTAACTTTCCCACAAAAGCAGACACAAACACAGAGTTTATATCGCCTCTCTGTTTTTGTAGCGATATCGTGCCACGTTTTACGTGTTTCAGTAATTCCATTGCCTAGAGAACAAATATGTACAAGGAATTGAAGATAACCTCAAATTTTCAGTAGTTGGTTTCAAAACTAGTACACCATACTGCACTTACGTTGCACTGTTATTCATAACAAAAGACACGAAAGGTCCCAATATTCGTAAAATATAATTTCGATCGCCGGGGCAGCATCGACGATTTTTATTTTCAGTCGACATTTCAGTGAAATTGAGTAAAATTATGCTTGCGACTATAGTCAGCACCGTATTGGGGGAAAACCGCTCATATTACATGTGTTGGTGTGTAGACAACGCAAAAATTTCTGTAAGATCGGTCATGGTAGACGACAGAAACGTGTGCGGACCATAACTCGCTCCCATGCAAGCCCATAGCTAACGGTTGCATGGTCAGTTACATAGCATATCATTTCCGTTCTGCGATAGAAATGAGTTGTGAAAACGGCGGGAGGTAAAAGCTTCTAAATCTTAGTTAAAAGTTTGTAATTCTTAGTAACAGAATCGATAAATGTGATGTGAGTTCGTCATAGAAAACATATTTGTTGCCTCTGTAGTCTATTAATTACCTGTTTCGTTAAGACGTGTAATAGCGTTGAAATTTTACTTTTAATGTGGTAATTGGAAATCTTTTGAAAGGTTCATGGATAGTTTAACAGCTTTTTTACTATGAGGGCGGTCTCGTGTAATATGACTACTTTTCCCACCCACGATGTGTTTTTTTCTTCGCAGTGCTCTCGCTAATTAATTTCATGTATAGTTTTGTCCTGCATGGAACGACGAACACAGGCTTAAGATTACCGCACCTTCGGAAAACCTGAAGTAGCCTGTTTGATTAATTTCTTGGTCCATACTTATTATCTTTAGCTTTAGTGTCTTATTATAGCTTAACAAGTACATCTTAAATTGAGGCACTTCGAGAAGATGGCAATAGAGATATGTATGCAGATATGAAATTTTACGTATAAAATAGGAATAACAAACGTTAAAGCTTTCGAGAAATACTATTCCTGAGTGTACATTTTTTTTTTTTTTTTGTGTTCGTGTCAAGGCGAGAGATATATTTGGGGAAAGAGATCTACGCAAAATACAAAGGACCACGGATGGACTTTCGACTTACTAGTGGCTCTCTGCTTTCCTTTCGCAACGTCTTTTTTCTTCTTTCTTTTATTCATTCATTCTTTCTTTTTATCCTCTTTTGTTGTTTTCATTTTACGACCACGGACATTTGTTAAAGCTGGTTATTTAAAGTAGCAGGATTTCCGTCATGGCTATAAATTTTACCCTTCATGCTCTGAAGGTAAAGAACCTACTGAAAATAAATCCACAGCGTAAAGTGTTTCTGTCGCGTCTATAAAACCAGCTTAAGGGATTCGCGATGCTTTGGTGAGTGCACACGATACCCTTAAACGGTAGGCGGCACATGGTGTAGCTGTCTCATATTCTTGCATCTTCAATCAACTGCTCACAATGAATTGTATTGAAGCCAAATGAGTGAGTTCTTTCAGTGAGTACTCCTTCACCGATTAATTCGTGCGAAAGCTACCTGAGGGAATTCAAAGCTACCTGCTTATTAATAATATATTCGTAGTGCCACGGAAGTTTTCCCTCCTTTGAAAAGAATTTCTTGTATAGTTGTTGCAGCGATAACTGATGCCGAAATTGCCTGCTGTTGCGTATCGGTTTATTAGTTTTATTCTTATTGCGTTGATATCAACCGAAAGAGCTCTTTTGTGCAATACCTGTTGATGACATTACATAATCAAAGATTCGGTTATATGTTTCTTCCACCATGCGAAAATATTGTTTGTCGGGAGGGTAGATACTGTGTATTTGTCTGACATAAAGAGTTCATAGAATAAAATGATTCTGTAATTACTTCTAACACTTATAACGTAGCAAGTTGAGTGTTATCATAGGTGCAGTTAAGTATGGAGACGTGAGCTCCTCCGGTCCAGTAGCTGCAGGAGATTCGTCGGTTTTTTAGTTAGAACCCAGCAGACGCACGTGTGTCAAATGCCGCCTGTGGTGTCAGTAGAGCGCTACAAATGTTTATAATTCCCATCAATCGAAATAAACTACATTGGTTTTCTCTGATTTTGTTCCAACGTTACATACTGATTTTTGTTATTGCTGAAATGATACTGTCCAAATTTCATTTCGTTATTTATAGTACTTTCGAAAATTTTAGCTAAAAATCACAAACATTCAGGTATTTCAAAAATGATCGAGTAACGGCAATAGATTATCTTTCAACATCATATAAAGCTATTGTGAAAAGTTCAGCTTCTAAAAGTCTCTTAACTAGATTTTTTCGTTTTATAAGATGTGTCATTTTTATTTGACGAAATATTGTAACCTTTTAAATTAATATTCAGTTATATTTTGCTATGTGAGCGTGTGGGAGTGTTGAGAGAGTGAGGGAAATATGAAAATTCGAAATGTTTTCTTTTGTGAAGAACTCTGTGAAATCCAAACTGCGGGAAAAAATCCTGGGAAGAATCTCGAGTCATGTAACATATGTCTGAGTGAGCATGCTTTTGTACAAAACAGCCAGAAGTTAGGAACGGAATAAGTTTGTTATTTAATTTTAGAATTATTTTATAAGTTATTTGGTTTATAATTAAATCTAATGTAATGAACTGAAGTTTTGCTTGCATAAAATTACTTTCTAAATTGTGACTGGACAAGACAGGATTGCGAGAATGATCTAGAAGGAATGTTCGATCGGCTATTCAGATCAACAAACAAACAGAATCGAGAGCTTCCCGCATGAAGAGAGGTGTGCTATCCGTCCGAGGGCACTGCCTAGGGCGTCGCTTCCGAACCATTGTACCGAACACATCACGTTAGATCGCTCTCAGCAAATCGTATGTAAAATGAAGAATTAGAGACGTAACAGAAATCAGAGAAGCGACTTTCGTGGGAAGCGTAACTACGTGTGGAATATGCTGGTCGAACTTAGAAAATCCGTGTGGCAAGTTTCGCATTCGTGACCGAAGTATGGCGAACACTTCTGTACAGAAAGACCACTGAATCCGCCGAATGTTTAACTCGCGTCAAGTTGTGGGTCAGTGACTTTTTAGATCGTGACTAATACTCGGGTCGAACTTACAAAATTTCTGGATACTTTCATGTGACTATATGTAGATATCTTTATAACTGTAAACTTGCAGAGACAGTATTAGCGCAGACGTAATTAAGGACTTGATTGCCATTCCCTAGGTCTTAGTGACAATAAATAGTCAATAGAACTTTAAACATCTTCCCACAAGAAGGTAGAAGCCTTATACCTGATGTACGTCATTAATTTTTAGGTAGTCATTAGGTGGTGATTTCCTTAACGCTGCTTTGCACCACCCCGATAGTAGCTGCTACGAAAGCGTGAAGGGACAACGAGAGACAAGAAGCCTGTCGAGGTAGGTGGGTTAACAGTACGAAGAAAACCAAATCTCGCCCCGCCGCAGTTGGTGCATCGTGCTTTCGGGAAGAAAAAAGTTAACGGGAACGAGAACTTTAAAAAAAGCAGAATAAAAAAAAGAAAGATTGACACATGTGAAAATAAACTTTCGGTCTTGTAAGTAGAAAGAGGAACTGTGTCATTGAAGCAAAGACGATTTATTAGGAATCGCTGCGATATATCGTTATGTAGCGGTCCTGAGCACTTCGAGTGTTCGTAAGTGTGTATACGTCGTAACATACGTGTGGACCTCAGATGTATGTTCTTTGATAAGTCTATATGTGAACCAAGCGCTGAGCGTTTTGGTCTCCTTTTCACGATGTACATCTGATTCGAAATACTGTTGCAGACGAGGTTTTAATAGGTGTTTGTCGTCAGTAGGAAGTTATTCTTCCACTTAACTTTACGGTCGAGGCGAGGCTTCGAAGTCTTTGCGAAAAGCAAGACCGCGAGACCGTAGGATAAGTCGTATCCAACGGGGGTGAAAAGTAATTACTCGTAATTGCTCGAGTCCTTTAGACGCCAGTCACTCTACTTTTAACGTAATCACACTGCCACAAAATATACCCAAAACGAAGCACATGCTAAGAGCCGAGCCCGTGTTAATCACGGCTGCGGAGCGCTTTAATCAGAATGTGCTCGCGCCCTGATGAAATATCAGCTGGAGAGGGCGGCGGGGCTAATTAACCCCTTCTTGCGGCCTGCTAATGAATTGCAACCTGCCAACGGCTGCTGCGGGCGGAGACATCTGCCGTGGATGGTCGCCCTGGTCCCACCCCTGCTCTGCCACTGCTACTTTGGCCGGCTGTCTTCAACGAACTTATTAGGCGCTGGGCAATCGTCTCTCACAAAATGAGGGAAGAGTAGTTGTGAGCATACGGTATACTGAACTGACAGCTTAATACTATACACCGCCTACTTCCAAGACGTCATAAATAAATTCTGATGGAACACACGTATTGGTAAGCTTCTCTTTGTTAAAAGGCAGTATTGCATCTGTGTCTAACATGGTGCCCCTTCATGAGATACGTACAACTAGAGAACTTCATCTACATTCGCATCTACACTGATCAATCAAAACATTATGACCGCCTGATCAGTAGTGTGTTTTGCAAAGAAATAGAGATTCTTCAGGCCGTTGGTTTGTGTGTGCGGAGCTGGAGCCCTTTAGCGTCCCAGAGGTGCTCCATCAGGTTCAAATCAGGCAATTCTGGTGGATAAGACGTCAACATGAATCCCCTACACACTCCTCAAACCACTGCAGTACGATTCTGGACTTTCCATATTAGAAGATGCCATCACCGCCGCGATGGATATGAAGCAGGCAAAGGAGCAGGTGGCTCACAGTAAAGTTCATGTATTCCATAGATGTCATGACGATTTTGATTACTAACAGAAGTTTCATGGGGGCCCAGGTGAATGTTCCCAGTAGGATAATATTGCCGTGGAGCAACCGTTCGCCATGGTGACGGCATATGTGGTCAGGACAACCGATTTACTACAAAAAGAAGTGTGATCTGACCAGGTAACACGTTTCCATTGATCCATGGCCCAATCTCGATGATCCTGTGCTGCATCATAGTTGACGATATTGTTGGGTGAACAAAAGAACAGGAGGATCGTATTCTGTGGAGCCGAATGGTCAAAAATGTGTGCTGAACGGGGCGCTCCGAATAACTTTTGCCTTCACAAGCATTGCACTCCGTCATTTCATGTGCCACATAAGGCCCCATATCCTGATATGCAAACTGGTCAAATCTCTTACTTCTACCTTCTGTGCTGAAGCGTGGATTTCCAACACCGTCTCGCCTATTTTTGGCTTCACCATCCCTCAACCACTTTCCATAGAAGCCTATGCCAGTAGTCTTCGCATTTGCAGCCTATATAGTCAATAGAATGATAGAAGGTTTTGTGACTTACGTTTAAGTTTCCTTCCGTTCCATTCGCGATTAGACTGTGGAAATGCTGAATGATTTTGTCTCTCTGCAAATGTTATTGATCTACATGGTGAGCACAAAATCTTGACTTGATTATAAAGATTTATAACAGAATAACCGCTTGACACAATAAGTTACGTTTGATGCCGTTACATAGGTTAGTGTTACTAGTTGTTGTGACCAGTAGATGGCGCTAGTGCTCCACAACACCGAAGCGGTCTGTTGGGTCACGTTTGTTGCTGGCGAAATGGCGTCGAAGTAGGGGAAAGCGCAATGTGCGCTTTGGTTTCGCGAAACGAAATCGCCTATCAGTGTTCAGCGTAAATTTCGGGCATCTTATGGACCTAGCCATCCTGACGTTAAATCAATAAAGCGATGGTATGCAAAGTTTAACAAAACAGGCAGCGTTGAAGATCGTCCTCGAAGTGGCAGGCCTCCTGTGAGTGATGCAACTGTTGATCATGTTCGGCAGTCGTTTCAACGGAGTCCGTTTAAATCAACTCTTCAAGCATCACGTGAACTTCAAATACCGCAAGCAAGTGTGGTAAAGATTCTTCATGACAAGCTTAGGTTGCATGCTTACAAAGTGAAAATCGTACAGGCCTTGCAACCGAATAATTTGCTGACGCGTGCTGAATTTGCAACTGAGACTCTCAACAGGATTAATGGCGCTAGCGATTACGTAAATCGCATATGCTTCACCGATGAATCCACCTTTCATGTCAGTGGAATGCTAAATAGCCGTAATGTCCGTATATGGGGTTTAGAGTCTCCACATGCTAGTGTACAGTTACGGCGAGACAGCGAAAAAATGTGAATGTTTGGTGGAGGAGGACATTAGTGTTTAACGTCCCGTCGACAACGAGGTCATTAGAGACGGAGCGCAAGCTCGGGTGAGGGAAGGATGAGGAAGGAAATCGGCCGTGCCCTTTCAAAGGAACCATCCCGGCATTTGCCTGAAGCGATTTAGGGAAATCACGGAAAACCTAAATCAGGATGGCCGGAGACGGGATTGAACCGTCGTCCTCCCGAATGCGAGTCCAGTGTGCTAACCACTGCGCCACCTCGCTCGGTGAATGTTTGGTGCGGCCTCTTTTGTAACCAGGTTTTTAGACCGTTTTTCTTCGCGGAAAAATCCATTACCGCTAGCATTTACTTAGACGTTTTGCGACAGTCCATTGCCCCACAGTTAGAAGAATGTCAACCATCGATGCTTTTCCAGCGAGATGGAGCACCCCCACCCCACCCCCCTCCGCTGTGCTCTGATAGTACGTGATTTCCTGGATGAAACATTTCCGGATCGGTGGATTGGAAGGAACGGTCCAACACCCTGGCCACCCCGCTCTCCATACATTACGCCCCTTGAATTTTTTTTTTTTTTTTCTGGGGCTATATCAAGGACAGAGTCTTCGTCACTCCAGTTGCTGACGTCGACGAATTGAAGGCTAGGATACAAGTTGCTGTGGCTACTGTGACAGAACACGTGTTACGAAACACGTGGCGGCAACTGGAATACCGCCTCGACATTATCCGAGCTATCAAGGGAGCACACGTTGAGGTTTGCTAACGTAAGTAGTGTTAAAAAAAAACTTGTAACATTAACCTATGTAACGGCATGTAAATAATTATGTCAAACGGTTATTCTGTAATAAATTGTTATAAACAGGGCAAGACTTTGTGCTCACCCTGTATTTTACCTCGGCGATGTCTATGGGAGTGATATCATATACACGGCACTGAGAATGGTCGTAGATTATGCTCTTTTAACCGGTTATTACAGTTAGTGCACCATTGGTAGTTTTCCTTCACGTACATAACTTGCAACTTGTGCCATGAAAGCTTTACTTGCTTCTCATTGCTGACAGGTTAGGATGCAACCTACACATGCGTGATCTGATAAGTATCCACGACTTGTGGATCTGTATTCCTTTACTCAGAGGACGATCTTGTGAAACACGTAAAAGATTACTACCAACTGGTCATGGTATTAAGTATACTATGTAATATCAGAATTTGTAATTTGTATATTAAGGTTACAATAAGAACCTAAACTCTGCTAGAAACCAATATTCAACACATGTTGAAAAGCCTTTTCTTCTTGAGCATAAAATGAGAAAAATTATCCTGAAACATTTCTAAACGAGTAATTTATGAAAGCACTGGTCCCGTATCACGAAAATCTAGACTGAATCTGTAGTTTGATATCACTATGTACTAAAATACTTTGACCTATTTTCGGTTCATCCACCTATTGGTGTCTCCATAGCAATGGCGGCCGGTTATCACCTGCTAATGTGCTACAGCACACTGTAAATTCCACACAAAAATTGTACCATTTCGCTAAAAAGGCGAGCCGGAAATCGCACTAAAATCACGCTACTTCTGTTTAAATGCAAGCCGGAAATCTCTTCGAATACACGCTGGTGTGGAAATAAAATGGATGAAAATATGTTTTCAAACCGCCTCTGTGATAATTATAAACCTGTGTTGAGTGTTGAAGTGAACAGCTGTCTGAATTCTACTGCACATGCTCTGATGTGACGTCATCGCTTCCGGCACTACGAGTACTGCGTTTCTCATAGCACCAGGTCAGTATTTTTGTTTCAAATTGCGTATAGTGTATTGTGCAAGCTTAAGAGTGTAAGGACTTGTATAAGATCCTTTGTCGTGAGGGTACTGTGGGCGCCGGTCTCAAGCACAAACTTAAGTTGCTGACTAATTCCTCGCATTGTTAAACTATTAATTACGATATTTTAAAAGATAAGTTAAATCTGTTTGTACGTAAAGTTAATATATTCGATTTAGTTATGGTTACTACCCTTATACGTCAACAGGCTATAGGCTGGATGGTAGTAAAACAAACAACTATACGAGGAAATTCAGTATGAAAGGGTTTTCCGTATATGATATGCTTAAGAGACCATTTACAGTAGCTCTTTGGACAAGAAAGTGAGTTGTAAAAAGTTAGGTAAGGAACGAGGCTTACTTATTTGACTTACGTAACACTGAAAATTTAGAAACACGTGCAAAATATTTTGATCAGCTTCCTGATTTTCCGGAAGCAATCCATAAGCTCGAAAACTTAAATACTCACGAAAATCTAAAAGATGATTTTCCTCAAGCTATCAAAGAAACTGAAGAAGTTATTAAAACGGTATGAAACTAGTGGCAAATACCCCATTACAACAGAACTTTAAAATGGGCCCTACCAAAAATCTATAAAAAGGGATAAAATTAATCATTGAGAAAACTTAAGCATTCACTACATAAGACAGGCAACAAACATTATGATAAAACAACAAAGGAATTTCTTTGCAACCAGTTGCATGTAACATGTTTTCCAAGATAATACTAAACACAGTAGATATGTGAATATCAAGGTGGATTTAAGAAGGGCAGATCATATTCCGAACAAGTATTTAATCTGAAGTCAGTCATTTTCCATAGACTACTGAATCCAAAAGGTCAGTATTTTTCTGTGAAACACCTGGTGGTGTATTGTGGAAGCGTAGAGTTTGAGGAATTAATAAAGCACCGTTGTTGTGAAACCCGTGCGTGACTGGCAGTGGCGGCCGAGTGCTCGTGTTGTAGCTGACTGGTTAACGTATGTTACGATACCTGTATACTGCGTTCCTTGTGCAGTCACAGAGCTTCTGAGTAGTGATACTTCTTGTTCATCGTCTTCATCAGTCTTTGCGTATTGTTCATGAAGCGGAGGTTCCGCTTCGCACCAGTAAATAATGTCCATGAATGCGATCAGGAAAAATACTTTGAGGTTCTCCTTTTATAAGAACACAGGACGTCTGCAACCTACAGCTTTGGAAATTTGTGAATGGCTGCATGAAAATTTCAGTATTTCTTGTGACAATGCTGAGTTCTTTCCAATGGAAATACTGTATTTCTGCTAAATTGCATAGTTCTGTTATGTTGGACAGAATATTATTGAATTTAATTCATCTACATCTACATCGATACTCTGCAAATCACTAAGTGTCTGGCAGAGGGTTCATCGAACCACCTTCACAATTCTCTATTATTACAATCTCGTATAGCGCACGGAAAGAATGAACACCTATATCTTTCCGTACGAACTCTGATTTCCATTATTTTATCGTGGTGATCGTTCCTCCCTATGTAGGTTGGTGTCAACAAAATATTTTCGCATTCGGAGGAGAAAGTTGGTGATTGGAATTTCGCGAGAATATTCCGTCGCAACGAGAAACGCCTTTCTTTTAATGATGTAGAGCCCAAATCCTGTAGTATTTCTGTGACACTCTCTCCCATATTTCGCGTTAATACAAAACGTGCTGCCTTTCTTTGAACTTTTTCGTTGTACTCCATCAGTCCTCTCTGGTAAGTATCCCACACCGCGCTGCAGTATTCTAAAAGAGGACGGACAAGCGTGGTGTAGGCAGTCTCCTTAGTAGGTCTGTTACATTTTTTAAGTGTCCAGCCAATAAAACGCAGTCTTTGGTTAGCCTTCCCCACAACATTCTATCATCGTGATGATTCTGTCAGTACTGTTGCTGTAGGTAAAGCCAACAGCGAACAGAAAACAGTCAGGCGACTAAATCTTTTCCCAGAGCTGGACAACGAGATGTTGATACAGGTACTTTCTAATCATGGACAGGAGAAAACATTGTAATCGAAAAACTATATACTAGATACAAGTTTCAGCGTTACAACGGGATTAGATCGGTACGAATGTTCGTTACGTCAGATATCCGGTCCCACATTCTTCAACGCGGTTGCAAGGCACACACAGTATGCACCGGGTAAACTCCCACGTGTCACATGTGCAATGAACCAGGAAATCTTCGAGAAAACTGCCCATTGCTCCTGTTTATTCTACGAAATAATCTGCAGCAGCCGATAAGATTCGAGGTGCAAGAACTGATTCCATCAAATACTGCAACGGGCAACACCAAGAATACTCGTATGGAATCCACTGACCAAACCCCAGTTTGGCTGAAGAGGAATTCCAACCCCTGAACAAGAGACTAGTAACAAATGAAGCACAGAAGAAATCAGACAACGATCAAACGCATGAAAAGATAAAGACGAGCCTGCTACTGTTGTTTACGAAAACAGTTAAAGAATCCGTGGGTTCAAGAGCAAGAAAACGAAACAGACATGGGAAATAGAAGTAAAGGACAGTAAGAGCTCCTAAGAGAACCCTGAAGAATAATCGGCATAGATACAAAGGAAACAGAATCCCGGTAACGTTCAAGCGATATACGTTGGACACGAGATTGGGATGGAAACTCACGCGGACGCAGATATTTTTGAGTCACGACAACCATACGTGGCGAGCCCCTTGAGCCGTCCGCAGCAGCAAAGTAAACCCCAACCAATGCAGGAAACAACACGCCAGGCAAGAAAACAAGAACTTCTGAGTAAAGCCGCAGTAGCTCTGACTGGAGCGTGTAAGCGGGAAAGTAAAATAGAAGATTGTGCGAAAACCGCTTTCAGTGGCATCGCACGATCTGCAAAACATACAGTTAAAAAGGGAAGCATATGCAAGGCAAATGCAGTACGTCGGAAAATAAAGGTATGGAAAGAGAATAACAAGGCGATGTGACAGGAGAAACAGAAAGTGAATCTCCTGGAAACGAATCTGGACAAGACAATTAAGTTAGCGAACATGACAGCCGCGCGGAGTGGCCGCGTGGTTCGTGGCGCCATGTCACGGACTGCGTGGCCCCTCCCGCCGGAGGTTCGAGTCGTCCTTCGGGCATGGGTGTGTGTGTTGTTCTTAACGTCAGGTAGTTTAAGTAGTGTGCAAGCCTAGGGACCGATGACCTCAGTAGTTTGCGCCATTAGGAATTCACACACATTTGAAAACTGAAAAATAGCTTGCAGTGGACAATGGGATGGTGCTTACACTACTCACGCTAAATATGTGTGAAATAACATAAGAAAAAAAGATGAGGAGTTCCCAAAACTTCGAAACCGATAAGAGTAGTTGATTATAGGTCAATAACTATGTTCCTACTCAAAGTAATGGCGCGCATAATAGCCGCAAAACTAAAAGAGACTCTTCCAGAGATAATCCGGTCTGGCCAAACGTTTAATGTTCCCAACAACAAGATCATTGATGGACTTTGCTCTCTGATGGACACGACCTTCTTTCTTCTCATGAATGTACCAAACCTGAATAAAATGATTGTTGATCATCGACCTTGAAAATGCCTTCGACAAAGTCAGTCAGAAATATGTAAGGAATGTGTGGCAACACTGTAACTTCCCACAGGCCACCAGACTGCTTCTAGCAGACCAGAAACCAGTGGTCTCCAAAACACAAATAAACGGCTACTTCACGTCAAAATTCTCAATTCAGCGCTCAGTCTGGCAGGGGTGACAGTTATCCATGATAGTGTTTATAATTCCTATGGAGCCATGTTCCACTCAATCACCAACTAAATATCTGGGATGAATGTTGGTGCGCAAAGGTTCGAAAAATGCCGACAATACAACAATTGTATTCACACAGCATAAAGACGCTGGGAATATACATATAAAAAATAGATTCTTATAAGGAAGCAGCAGGAGCAACAATAAACACCAGAACCGGGCTCCTACGGTTGAACGAAACTGCAGAATTCACGAAATGGAATTGCTCGGCGTTAAACAGAAGAAGAACATGAACGAACTGTTTAACGATAATTCCAAACCAATGGTGGAGAAAGTAAGGGCAGTGTGCTGGCTCTTCCAGAAACGTGGTATAACAGCTCAAATAACACCCGTACAGCGACAATATAATGTTCAAATAAAGAAGTTTACTGTATGGTTCATCTGGAAAGGGATGCTACTCCGTGCAGGTAACTAAGCTGTCGAATGAAGGTTGGGTAGGCCTCAAAGATCGTCAGAAAAAATGCACACCCCTCATAGTTAAAAATTTTATAAAATCTTTGAAACAACCACAAACTCTTTTGGATTTATTGAAGGCCGCATGGGGAATTACCAGAAGAAGTAGAACTCAACGACGGACACCCACATATATTACTCGTATTATTAACATCGCAACGGGAATAATAGTAGAAAAACTCTCAAATGAAAATAATTTCACCAAGAAAAAGATTATGGGACAACTATAGAAAGAAACAATCCCCGCACCTGTCAGCGAAATAGAACTCTTACGATCTAAACCGGCAGCTAGTGTGATCTAACCTTCCGGACGCGACTGTAAGTTCAACGCTGCGCTCGGGCGCTTACTTATGCTTAAACGGTCTGTTTCCGACAGCATACTGTGAACATTGTGCTTCACTTACACAACGTTGCATACTGTGAACATTGTGCTTCACTTAAACAACGCTGCATCGAACAATAGGCTGTTCCCAAATCCTAGGCTCATGGAAGTGCATAAAATTTATATGTGGAATACTATTAACGACAACAGCAGCTGAAATTAACACCAAGAACATTATGTTTATGTATTTCAAATCGTTCCCGACTTCATAGACGAGAACCATACGTGGTTTATGCATTCGTGTATAAACTACGTCATCAAAGATGACTGAATTCGGACTATACTTGCACCAAGAAAGGAAAAAAGTTTCCTGAGACAACTGGAAATAGGAAAAAATTTGGCACATTTGTACACTTCTTGTAAGTGCAAGGATGTTCAGAAATTTATTTTCGGAGGTAGTCTTAGTTTCCTTATTTCAAATACAGTCAGAACATATTTTTTAATTTGTGGAATTTTAGAGATATTAAAATTGACATACCCTAAAGCAGAATAAGAAGAAGAAGGTTTTGTTTCCGAGAGGAAACTGAAGTTCTTAGTTAAATTTAAAGAAGGAAAAATTTAGTTACTTAAAAATAACAGTAAAATAAACCAAGTGGTCTTAGGCATAGACTGACAACTTGCGGACTCGTGTTCGATTCCTGGCAATATTATAACATTAATTATAAAATTTAAATCTGTTTAAACATTTTATATACGTAGATTTAATGTACTCAATTTAGTTACAATTACTAATGTTGTAAGTGCGAAGCCAGTAGGCCACCACATTGCCGCGCGTTGGTAGAATTTTGCACGAGCCGCCATCGGTGATTTGTAAGAGAGAGCCAGTGATTTACTCCGCATATGTTGGAATATATTATTCGTCAAACCGAGATTTTAGCAGGAACCAATCGTGCAACATTGCAGCTACGATCAGTTTCAAAGTAGTGGTCATTGTGACCTTGCATTAACTGCGTGATCGCAGATAATACGTGCCGGGACAGACGACGTACCTACAATTTGACTTAAATCGAACCTTCACATCTCAAAGATGTGAATATTCGTCAGGAATGACACGAGATTCAGATTCCACGTTAAACTCCAGGTTTCCTTTCGGCGATAGGATTATTGGGCTAGCTCTGAGACATTCAAGTAGCAGTAGTTGCGTCCAGTTGAAAAACTTTTGCCAGGCCGTTAAGGGGACCACACCCTGCCTATCTAACCCATGTTAATTTAGGCAAGTATTTGACCCATTTCTGAAAAAAACTATTTGATGCAGGACCTTAATGTTTTTACTGTATGTTACATGATGCTAATAGAGTCAACTGTACTAAAATCTCTTTTATCCATTTTATAGTTTTTTAAGAAATACTTTTTTAAATTTATTAACAAAAAATATTAAGTTTTTTTCTGCAGAAAATATCATTTTGTGAACTTCCTAATGGGGGAATATTAATGAATGTAGTGCCAGAGGTTGATTATTACGTTATGCAGAGTCTCTAAAAATTTCATTCATTTATTTATGATAGTTTGTGATATAATGGGGCATATGTACTTAAAATTTTAGTTTGCGGGCAATTGACTTTAAAGAAAACATTTTTGAAATTTTTTACTTACAGATAATGAAAACTGTCCTGCTGCATATGATGGCCCTTCTTTGGCCTCCAGCAGGTCTTCCACCTTCTTTTTCACCTTCCTGGGTGTTTGTCTTGCTTTCTTGGCCATATTAGATGCAGACCTGTCTGCATCGGCTATCCTCATTTTACCGCAGTGTTGGAGCCCAGTGATCATATTTTCACCAGGATTAATTCCCAGCTTTTCCAGTACCCAACACTTTCCAATATTACCACAATTGAATGTAAAAACAGCATCATGAACTCATAGTTTCATTGTATGCATGCCTACAAATACAGTTTTAGGAAGGCGGTTCCAAATTATGCTGCTGAAACATTCATTTGGGTTCTGTGTCTGCCCATGCAGACACTTCCTTAGGAGGTCAGGATGAAAAATAGGTTCAAATGGCTCTGAGCACTATGGAACTTAACATCTATGGCCATCCGTCCCCTAGAACTTAGAACTACTTAAACCTAACTAACCTAAAGACATCACACAACACCCAGTCATCACGAGGCAGAGAAAATCCCTGACCCCGCCGGGAATCGAACCCGGGAACCCGGGCGTGGGAGGTCAGGATGAGCCAAGTCTCTGAAAATAGGTTTAATTGCTGTAATAACAGCATCAGGAAGAGAATGCTGGTGAGAATAAGATTCTCCAGTTGCCTGAGCCCTATTGTATTTGCACAACGAATTTGCTCCTGATTGACACAATCCCCGACATGGCTTATCATCAGTCGAGGACTTATGGAAGATTGTGGTCCAAACATCTTTCTTCATTGCCTCCAGATTTTCTTTATTGCTCCTAATTGCCTGCCCATAGTATACCTGCAAGTTTTCTATTTCAGTTTTAGTTAACTGACCCTGTCTGGTGGACATTTTTCCTTCTTCTAATTTTTTTCCTCTCATTTCAACAGTTAGTTTTCTCAGCCTTGTTCCCAAACGTTTTTGAACATGGCCTACATATTCTATTTTGCTAATAATGGCATCTCCATATGGCTTAGAGTTCACCACATTGTTGTATGCCTTACTGTTACCATCGCTCAAATATTTGGTGTACCATACGCCTCTTGTTTCTACGGAGCGATGAAATATTTGTTGTACTCTTTGAACTTCCATACCACCACTTGTTCCTCTAAAATTAGCCACACAGTTGTGTTCTTTATGTTCATTGACCTTACAGCATTTGCAATATTTAGACATCTCTACATCTAACACTTCACCGGTGTCTACACTCGTGACAGTCACTACTCCATTCAGAGAAGTATATCTGCCATCTTCCATCAAGTGCAACTGCAATATCCGAACATCCATCATTTTCTTCCACTGCTTCCCTAGCAGCCAGTTTCATGATTTCCTCACTGACCTCACGTACAGCTTTCTCTAATATTGCAGTCAGTTTTTCAAATTTATTTGGTGGTTGATGTAAGTTCATCACAGAACAAAATGTTCTCCTTGCAGCCATGCCCTCGCCAATGGATCGTGAGGCATAAACTAATGTAGTATTGATTTCATAAGGGCCACTTGCATGTGGTTTTGAAGAACTCATAAATGAAATCAATTACAGCTGAGCATTTAGCGCAAATTAAATCCAAAGTAATTGTTAGGCCTTTTCTCCCTCTGGCACTCTCACAAATTTTCACACTCTGTGATTCACCACAATGTCTACATTGTACAAATTTAGAAATTACATCTGATAATATTCTCAAATTTATAATAATGTTAATGCACCCCTTGTCCCTTACAGTAAATTCGTTGTAACTCTCTTGAAATGGTGAGAACTTCTTTGATAATGCACTAGTTGAAGAATTACAATTAGAAACATCGTTGCCAGGCGACAAAACCTCTTGTATAGAAAGATTTCTAAACTTGTTTCCTCTAAATTGTTGTTTCTTGAAAATGCCTTTACTTTTCGTCATCTTCAATAAACACAACAAAACACACGTAAACAAGCACTGCAACCGTAAGTATAACGACTACTCGCAATCACACTTGAACAAAACTAACCGCGTATTTGAAAGCATGTTGTTTACAAACAGCAGAAACAAAAGAATACCGATCGTTGCATTCCAAGGATAGCCAACACACTCGGGAGTAAGAAAAAAAATCCCTAACGTGCAATGTAGGGGATATAAAGATCTAAAATATATGCAGAAAAGTGGGCTTGGCACATAAACACACATGGTAGGAAAATGCTCTTTAAATGCTCGAAAAAAAATTTATTTTTTTCAGCAAAATCCTTTTCAGAGTACTTAAATAAAACCTTAATCTATCGAAATATGATGAAAACCGAAAATCGATTTTTTTCGACCTGAACCACGGTGTGGTCCCCTTAAGTCACACGGAATAGTAATAGTAACAATAATAATAAATTATTAATATTATTGTTGTCATTGGTGTTATCTTATTATGTAAACACGTGGAAATGTACATAGTTCAGGCAACATGAAGTTGAGATTATGTCAGCATGTAGCTGATGTGATTAATGATACGCTGAGAAACAGTAGTAACTGGAAATTAATTCCTGAGTTCAAACACATTCTCTCTGGCATTATCTTTGTTGCAGTGCATAACGCTTGCTGTTGAGTAGAACCAGAGTCATTCTTACCCCTGTTCTTACTGTTGTAATCTAGCTTTCTCTTGTAAAACAGTTACACGCTCGGACAAGAACTGAGCCAGGGAACCTTGTAAGCCGCACGCGCGATGCCTCCGGCTGCGCCAGTTGGCAGCCACTGCCCGCCTAGATTGCGCTGCCGCTACATTTGCGCCAATGGAGACAGATTGGCTTTTGTGGCGATGCCCGCGCACAATGGCCTCGCCGGCGACGAGACACGACACCCTTCCGGCGACGACAAAAGACGACTGGCAACTAACTGTAAGCATCAGCTGATTGCCTGTGAGAACGGCTGAACGATGCGCCCTATTACCGCAGTCGAGTCTCAGTAGTCTCAATAGAAGCTGAAGTGTAGTGCCTTATCAAAGGTGACAAATGACGCGCTACAAACCACGAGAGATGGTGCAGTTGTTAGGGCACTGTACTCAAATTCTGTAGAGCGGGCTTAAAATTTCAGTCCCAACATGTTGGTTTGTTTTTTCCGATTTGCCTGAGTCACTTCACTCAGTTTTTGAGATGACGCCTTGAATCAGAGCACTAAGCATTCCTTGACTCATCCTCAGAAATCCGAGCTAGAGGTTCACCTCTTATGGCCTAGACGGTGACGGAGCGTTGAACACTGATCTCTCATGTGCCACGATAGAACGTGTCACAGTACTAGAGCTATACGTGCCTTTGGAATGCCTAACGGCTGTAGAATTATGCTCAGTCCAATAGAAACAAAGGTAAACTAAACATTAGTCCGCCCCGCTAGCCGCGCGGTCTAACGCGCTGCTACATTTGGGGCTACAATCGTCTGGTATGAGACGTTCCCCCAGGGGGAGGGGGGGAGGGAGTACACTGGGGGCCGAACCGCACAATAACCCTGGGTTGTGTGTGAGGTGGCGGTGGAGTGGGTGGACCGCTGTGGCCTGTTGTGGGGTTGTGAACCACTGTGGGCTACGGCGGGACGAAGTCTCTCCGTCGTTTCAGGGTCCCCGGTACAATACAAAACACAAACTAAACATTTTCACTCAAATTACGAAGATATTACACTGTGCGTAATGCTACAACATAGCAGTAAATTGTGACAAATTATCACTTACAAGTGGTAAATTTAAAGGAAAAATAAAATTGCACAAGATCGTGGTGTGTTATCTTCCACAGATGGCGCACAACTAACGTAAGGTTTGAATGCCTAGGGTTTTACGTAATTCGCGTGGAATAATTTAACATATGACTGACCAGTCCGCTGCTCGTGGTCTCGCGGTAGCGTTCTCGCTTCCCGAGCACGGGGTCGGGTTCGATTCCCGGCTGGGTCAAGGATTTTTCCTGCCTCGAGATGACTGGGCGTTGTTGTGTCGTCTTCATCATCATCATCATCATCATCATCATGGCTGACCAGTGGTGTTTATCCACCTGGAGCCACGTATGCGAGAGGAATAGACTGCGTGGTAGCACCCAGTTTGTCACACTCCGCCTCTTGACATTCCATATCGGCTATAATAACGAAAAGTAACACTGGTGAATGATATTGGCGTGTATCCATACAATATCAATACTCATTAACCATGGGAACATATCATGGAAAGGACCGACGAAACTTGTCGACTAGTACCTTGTCAAGGACAGCAATGAGAGGTTTTCATATTGTACGTAATACGTACTGACTAATATTGGTGGACGTCTTGCTTTTTCACGGTCGTAGTCTGGTCAAAGTGCTCAGGGCCATTTGATTTGCACTTAAACATTTAAAATGAACTACTGCTAACTATGCTGGCTCCACGCCTCACTAAAATTAAATTAAAATTTTATCCTATTTTTAATTTACCACATTGTCAAATATTGATGCAGGAGACTGTAACTAAATCATTTATTTTATTAACACTAACCGTAGCATACGTCAGTTGTAGGAGAGTTGCTGTAATTATTTTTAATGAGCTTCCAGTTAGTATTGTTTACTTAGCTAGCGATTCCCAAGGTACAACAAAAAAGAACAGCTTCGAGACATAATATGTTCTTAGGCTGCTTTTACATGCTGGGCGGTTAAGGTTTGCAGGTTCAATGACAAGGCGTTGCTTGACGAGCCGCACCGAGACAGCATTGCCGTCTGCACCAGCGCCATCCTTGGCTTTAAAGATATAACCCGGCGCCCTCGCGCTTCGCTCATCGGTTTTTAATACGCTCACAGCTCTATACAGCTCTTAGTTTCATATGCCAGCCTCCTTTGTTCTTCATACAAAGACCTCCGCCTTGTTCCCTCTCTCTTTTCGTGCGTTCCACCGTTTAGTGGGAGCTTCTGGACGCCGCCTGTGCCTACAATGGTTTTCTGCTATCACGTTAACAAGAGCGCGATCAATATTTCCCATGTCCTTAAAGGACTAAAACTGTACTCATTTTCGGTTCGAATACTTGGTTATTGTACAGTCATTATGTGTACTGGCGTATGATAACACGTAGCGAAAACTGACACGGTTAAAAGTATATGGTAATAGAAGCAAAAACATTAAAGATGGTACAATTCATAAAATAATGTTCAGTCTCTCTCAGTTCATTTCACATCCTTACAGTTAAGTGATGTGTGCTGCCTAATTTACAAAAAGGAAATCTGGAGAAACGGCAAAACACTCAGCAATCCACAGATGCACAAGCATTTATTAGAGAGGATGCGGATAATGACGTAGGATTTAATGATAAACACAGTTTATGTTCAAGTAATTCATAAGCTTCTGAAGAATGCATCAGTTCTTGCTTGGAACAGCCTGTCATAAAATCTATCAAAATATTAGCATCTCACCAGCTGAAGATTGAAAAATAGTAAAAGTTCATATAATGTTTGCTCGTCTTAAAGATTCATCGCTGACAAACAACAAAAATGAATTTGTGCTTCCACACTGTTTTATAGCACAAAACGGAACGCGAATGAAAATATTCAGAGGACCACACCTGAACACATCCAATAAAAATTATTCAAAGTACTGATTCGATGTAACTGCTCAAAACCAAACTCCAGGATACACGTTGAAAGTTATTTGCTCTGACTCGATCGTTCGTTCGGTCATGAGCATTAAAATGTTCTGTCCTCTTATCAAAAAAGGTCCCAGTGCACACATTTATATAAAAACAAAACTGGCGTTCACTGTGCAGGAAATTAAATCAAAACTGTTACTCAAAAACCACTACCAAAATCAAAATATGCATTGCCCAGAAAAAATTGAAACACTGAAATTGCGTAGCAGCACTGTGAAACACACACTGTTCATTGACCCATTAAAAGTCTGAATTACAAGGAAAATGCTTACAATTTGCGCAATAGAAACATGAGATGAGAAACGAAAGAAGGAAGAAAATATGAAAAGAATCTCACCTAAAAAATTACAGCATAATCGCTGGCCGGTGTGGCCGAGCGGTTCCAGGCGCTTAAGTCTGGAACCGCGCGACCGCTACGGTTGCAGGTTTGAATCCTGCCTCGGGCATGGATGTGTGTGATGTCCTTAAGTTAGTTAGGTTTAAGTAGTTCTAAGTTCTAGGGGACTGATGACCTCAGATGTTAAGTCCCATAGTGCTCAGAGCCATTTGAACAGCATAATCAGCAGCAGCAGAACAGCATAAAGAAATCGCGTCAGTTAAAATATGCTAAAACAAAACTGAACTACCCTGAGAAAGATTTGGATGAAGATGTCATACTAAAAAAAAATTCTTATTTGAAATGAAAATACTAATCCGTTTATGATAAGGACAATGCTGAATTTTAATCTCTTATTTCACGAGATCATAAAACTCACAGTAAACCAAAAACTTAACTTTATTTACAAAAGCCGTACAAGGCAATGCTTTTACAATTATGCAAATTGAAATGAATTAAACTGAAATGACCTAAACTGAGTTGGGAAGGTGGACTGTTCTTTTGCAAGACTCGCTAACATAATCAGTACGTGCAAGCAAAAAATTAATACCTTAAAAACATATCAGTAATGCAAATGCATTCTCTCTGTTCCATAAATGCTGCGCCTGTAAGTCCTTCCATCACATTAATAATTCCTAACAATTTTCTTCAGCAAAATCTTCCTCCAATATGCACTACGCCAAAAGTTCTGTCAGCTTACTCCATATCGAACACTCGACTCCTTTCCACTCTACCACTGCCGAAGATACACAAGTTCAGAGAGGTGATGGTATCAGACACTCGGGCGTATGAGCTCGGCGTAGCTTCACAGCAGAGTAACTTCAGTGCTGAAATTCGTGCCCCTTACATAATATTATATATGTGATATATTATATCGCAAATATAATATATATAGAGGGGAACGGACCGCATGCTAAATGCTTGTTGAATTTTACGCGTACACAGACCTTGTAATGGTAAGCGTTCGCCAAACGAAGATTCAGTCGCTTTTTTTCCAACTGACAAGATTTACTTACAATTTACAAAGAGACCCTGCAAAAATTTCTGTGACCGACTGAAGGACCTCAAACTTTGCACAGTTTCCCGATCTCATCTGACTTACGCAATTCCATTAACAATTATGCACTCTGTGCAATATAAATACTAGCCAATATGCAATGATTTGATCAGAAACGGAAACAAACACGAATAATAAGAAAAACTACTATTACTATTACAAAACGTCACTAACTCCACAAATACAATATCAGAATATTCCGCTTATTTCCCCTAGCATTAATCCCGTGTAGTTCACTCTTTCATGATTTGGCAAGATTTTTTAAATGTTATTCTTTAACTTTGTGGCCGGGCGTCCTTTCTGATGCAACAGTCGTGTGGCTAACCTAAGCGAGGCAAGTTGTGTGCACACTATTTCCCAGTGAAACTTATGTTAAGTGTTTGTGTACCGTATTCGCCGGCCGAAGTGGCCGTGCGGTTAAAGGCGCTGCAGTCTGGAACCGCAAGACCGCTACGGTCGCAGGTTCGAATCCTGCCTCGGGCATGGATGTTTGTGATGTCCTTAGGTTAGTTAGGTTTAACTAGTTCTAAGTTCTAGGGGACTAATGACCTCAGCAGTTGAGTCCCATAGTGCTCAGAGCCATTTAGCCATGTACCGTATTCTCTGAGGCGGAGTTTGGGGACTAACCAATATTTACCTAACAGAGCATGGGAAACTGCCTAAAAACCACAGTCAGGCTGGACGCTATACTTACCTACCGGTGTTAATCCGCCGCGCAGAATCCAACCAGGTCCTCTCTCACCTCCCTTTCACGCCGTCCCAAATTTGTTCTTAGCTTTAATCCGGAACCGCTCTCTCTTTCAATCAAATGTCGATAAAATACCAACATTTCCCTAACCGCTGCTCTCAAGAGCATCCGGTTCCTGGTGTGTTTAGACGTCACGAAAACAACCCCGTAATAAAAATGGCCGGTTGTAGTAGAATAGAATTCCAATAATCGGAAAATGTTGCAACATCAGCGTCTTGCGAGTAACGGGTAGGGATTGAGGTTATCGCTGAAACAGCTATTTTTCAGTTATATAGGTTTTTTCAGCGCCAGTTTAGCAGGGCTATTAAAACCGCTCCAAATATCCGTTTTCTGAAACAATTGATTTTAATTTTTTATTCCTATTATTTGTTGTAGTATAGGTAAAAATCGAACAAATATTGAAAAATGTTGCCTCCCTGAGTTTCAAGATGCATAGAATAAAAATATTAAATTAAGTAAGCAAATGAAAGAAAAGTTCATCTGTCCACCGGTCGCTGCTTTTTTCGAAGGGTGATACGTATCTGACTGCTACAAAAAGTCACCAGTAATCTCCTCTTGATTCTAATTTTTTGGAACTCAGCTAAAAATCATTTTGCAATGGGAGTTCATACCATTATTTATACATTACGAATAGTCAGTGCTAAGAGTGAAAACTGCATCTGAAGAACTCTGTTTTTCGAGTTAGTTCGCCCGTTTTCAAGGACAAGAAGCTGATAAAGGTATGTCACGTAGACAACGCAGCAGATTAGCTGCTTTCTATTTTTATTGTACGCTATGAATGAACTTTTAAATTTTTTCGTCATGTATTGTGTCGCAAGCTTGTTGTTGTGGCCCCTCCCGTTTTTATTCTTCTGAAGGAACTGGAGCACCACACTTCATTAATACCGCACTTCGTAAAATACTTCCAGACTAGGGATGGTACCATTCCGTAATACAATTGATGGTCGACAAGGACAGTGGGAAACCAGCTTCTACACAAGATAGGGCAAGTCTTGCACTCTCCATGTACGCTCGTACCATCTAATAGGCCACACCACATGGTATCAGGTACATTATTCTAGAATGAATTTTTCACTCTACAGCGGAGTGTGCGCTGATATGAATCTTCCTGGCAGATTAAAACTGTGTGCCGGACCGAGACTCGAACTCGGGACCTTTACCTGTCGTGGGCAAGTGCTCTACCGACTGAGCTACCCAAGCACGACTCACGCCCCGACCTCACAGCTGGCGGAATTAAAGCTGTGAGGACGGGGCGTGAGTCGTGCTTGGGTAGCTCAGTAGGTAGAGCACTTGCCCGTGAAAGGCAAAGGTCCCGAGTTCGAGTCTCGGTCCGGCACACAGTTTTAATCTGCCAGGAAGATTTAGGTACATTATTGTCTCAGCAATGCTGTACCAAATGGTTCAAATGGCTCTGAGCACTATGGGACTTAACATCTGAGGTCATCAGTCCCCTAGAACTTAGAACTACTTAAACCTAACTAATCTAAGGACATCACACAGATCCATGCCCGAGGCAGGATTCAAACCTGCGACCGTAGCAGTCGCGCGGTTCCGGACTGAAGCACCTAGAACCGCTCGGCCACAGGGCCGGCAATACTGTACCAATTCTTATTCCATGTGTTTGGTGCTTATTTATGTCGGCATTGGCCTTAAAATAACACTGATCGCTTTTCCTATGTTCTGTAATAATGTAAAAGCTCAAAACAATGTAAATTCTACGAATAAAAATTATTCATATTCAGAAAAGGTTTATTTAAAAACGAAAAATTTTACCTCTGCTGGTATGGCTAACTGATATTTCGGTATTTTAGCCGCTTGTTAGTAACAAGTAAAAACGCCTATTATAACCGAGATAAAACAAATACCAAAAAATATCCGTTATTCAGAACTAAAGCCGGCCGCGGTGGCCTAGCGGTTCTAGGCGCTGAGTCCGGAGCCGCGCGACTGCTACGGTCGCAGGTTCGAATCCTGCCTCGGGCGTGGATGTGTGTGATGTCCTTAGGTTAGTTGGGTTTAAGTAGTTCTAAGTTCTAGGGGACTGATGACTATAGATGTTAAGTCCCATAGTGCTCAGAGCCATTTGAACCATTATCAGAACTAAAATAACAGTATCGGTTCTAACCGTTCGGTTTTTCCCATACCTAGTAACGGCTCGCCGCTTGGCTGTGACATTCCCAAAATGCGATTTGATTCACGAAATAAGGGACCAAAAACACAAAAGAATAACTGTGAGCAGTCTTGTTTTGCAAATATTGTACTCTGTTTATTTTTATTCTGTATGTTGTAATGTATCTCTGTGGTTAGACCAACATGGTATAAAATTTTGCTATAAACGACGTAGAAACGTAATTATACCACTGTACTAGATGCCCACTTCTTATTGGGTACAGATGACATATCAATGTATGGACATCTGCTATTCTGAATATAGTATGTTGATGGGGGCTTCCTTTACTAACCACATGAACACTTTTTCGTTCGTGTTAATTCGAGTCACTAAATCACTGACACCCAAGTCAAATAAATGGTTCAAATGGCTCTGAGCACTACGGGACTTAACATCTGAGGTCATCAGTCTCCTAGAACTTAGAACTACTTAAACCTAACTAACCTAAGAACATCACACACATCCATGCCCGAGGCAGGATTTGAACTTGCGACCATAGCGGCCGCGCGGTTCCATACTGAAGCGCCTAGAACCGCTCGGCCCCACCGGCCGGCACACCCAAGTCATTGCATTTCAGTCACGAAGTTCTATGAAACATAAACTAAGGCCAAATATTGAAATTGGTTCTGATATTAGGTATGAAGTGGCGGCATTGTATTCAGTATGACGTAATAGTAAGAACGGGTCAGCCACAGGTTGCGAAGTTGACCACAGAGTGTACTCCAGGGCTTCCGGAGTTCAACGTAAGGCTTCAGGCCGCAGTCATCTTACGCAAATAGGTACACCCTGTTACAAATTGGCTCTCAGCGCTCTGATTTCCTGTGACTGTTACGTCGTTCTTTATTTCATTCTGAACTGATTGCAGTGGCATCCTTTTGCTGCTATATGCCTTTCTCTATTTTTCCCCTGAAGAATACAGATAAAATCTACGGTTTCAGCTGCGTTTAAAGTTTAATGGTGGAAATGAAATGTTTAAATCTTATATGCACCGAAGAGTAGGAAGTTTATTGAATTAACTTCGTGGTTTCCATCTCATCATTATGGTTGCCCTATGTTCTATTCTTGTCTCTAATGTTTTGAGACAAATTTTGAATTTGACATACCATTACCGAAATAGTCCACACAATTGTGGTCGAAAGTGAGACGGTCTACGAATGGGTCCAACCCGTCTGATAAATGTACCTGAAAAACTCTAATGGGATAACCATTGAACACTCCACTATTACTGAGGAAATGAAAAATAAAGAAATTTTCAACGTCCTGTCGTTATCGAGAATGTTAGAGATGGAGAAATTAACCATTTCGACAAGGATGTGGGTGACTATTGGCGGTGATTTTGATGAAAGAGTCTTGATGACAATCGCCTAAAGTGATAATGGAAGTCGACAGACGTATAAACCGTGCTGTCTGCCTAGGTGTAAACACAATTCCCGCGAAGGCTAATCCATTCTGATGACAAATGCGCGACCTCTTACCATAACGTGTACTGCCATTGACGACGCTCCGTCGAGACGAATAATCAGACGTGCCTCTTTTTTTTTTTAATTTGGTGAAAAACAGCGTTCACATCAGTTGTATGTATGACATTGTATACTTTCATTTCGGCTAACAAAACGAGAAACATTGACTCGCGTAGTCTTGGAGCAGTGCACATCCAATTTCTTTAAATCGGGACTGTTTCCGACTCGTTTCCGAACAATCTGGGAATTCTCGCACCTGGAAATAGGAAAAAAGAAACAAACAGGAGCCTATATTGTCCAGTATTGGGATAAGGCACAACAGAAGCTGTTGGTCATCATGTCCCTGATCAGAACATTTATTCCGTATGATATTTCTTGTGATTTATAGCTGATATTTCTTGTGATTTATAGCTGCCTAATGTTTGGAACACAATAATTCGTGTAGAAGTAACATTGCCGGCCGCTGTGACCGAGCGGTCCTAGGCGCTTCAGTCCTGGACCACGCTGCTGCTACGGTCGCGGGTTCGAAACATGCCTCGGGCATGGATGTGTGTGATGTCCTTAGGTTAGTTACGTTTAAGTAGTTCTAAGTTCTAGGGGACTGATGACCTCAGATGTTAAGTCCCATAGTGCTTAGAGCAATTTGAACCATTTTGAACAAGTAACATTCTTTGTCCTTCACAACGTACACGATTCTCAATTAACGCATAACTTTGAGTTTGACGACTGAATGCAACCTGTTAAATTCCAGTGCTGTGCATGGTATGGGTGTCCTACATATTTCCTTTAATGCAACACCCTATCTCTTATAGTTAATTGCTTTTAGATGCGCTGTAGTGTGTCCTGTATATTCATCCTAATGAAGTTGTTTCCACATGAACGTTGATGTGGAAGGGAATTTCATTTTTCTACAACTTGGACGAACACATTACCCTCTCTTCAGTGGTGACAACTTTTTTGTCCAATCATATTGATTATTGTGTTGACATTTGTCGAACAACTTTTCGGGCTGCGTGGCTTGCTAGCACCAGGAAATTTGATGTTATTTGTTATTTCTTTGTAATTAATTCTGTAATTTTTTTCATCTTACATTCTCCTCATAGGTAGATCCTCAGTTCATGGCTTCTTTGATATATCGTCATGATGCGATAAATAACAGACAGAGGAATGTAGCAGCTGATCTGTGTAAGAAAGACGTGGCGTCCACCGTAAGCAGCAGTGATCAGATGGAATAGTAATAACCCCAATCGTAAAACAGTGGACTCGAAAAGTTGCCGGGCTCAAATATCTATCAGGTTCTTCTTATTAAATCTTCGGCTCTTTCCTTAAATGACTGTATTTCTCATGGTGTGTCCTTGAGTCAGAACATTCACCCAGTTTCCCAGTTTTGTCAAAGTAATGTTCCGTCCGTGATGAATAACATACCTATATTGAAAGAATTATTCCATTTTGAAATAATGATCCTTCAGCGTTTGCATACCTTGCGTGTCACCAATCCTTACGTCTGTGGTATTCTTTGTCTGTTTAAAGCCTTATTTATAACTAGGCAACAGTGTTTTTCTCTGTGTTCTTTCGTGTAACTATTTATTTAAGTATCAGATTTAGGGTTGAAGGAGAACATTCAAAAATGGCTCTGAGCACTATGGGCCTTGACATCTGAGGTCATCAGTCCCCTAGAACTTAGAACTACTTAAACCTAACTAACCTAAGGACATCACACACATCCATGCCCGAGGGAGGATTCGAACCTGCGACTGTAGCGGTCGCGCGGTTCCAGACTGAAGCGCCTACAACCGCTCGGCCACACCGGCCGGCGAAGGAGAGCATTAAACTAAATTTTAAGGCGTAGGCTTTGTGTACCAATCACACATTCATTAATTCAGCGCACAGATTCGATCCACATATGTTTCATTACATTGTCCCCCAAGCAACCGTCAAAAATATTTTTCTGCGCGAGCAGAATTCAAATAACCGTGTTATTGGGTGATAAACTTCCATATTAACGAATGTCTTTGTAGTGCTACAGAACGTCTGTAGCATGGTCGTGACGGTACAATAAAAGTGTGCAGGAGCGTCTGTCCACCGCTGTCTATAGGCACGGACCGCATGTAGGTCGTGCTCTCCTGCATTGCGGGCCGAGGTCTTTTGTGTAGTTGGCACCAACAACGGGTTCGATGCTGGCGGGCCGCAATTGCCATGAACTTCTTTCTTTTGCTCAGGATGGATGTCACGCGGTCGCTTAAGAAACACGACTTCTAGTGGTATTGACAATCGGCGAATCCTGAGTTCGTCCTGACCACAATTTTTATAAACCAGTGGGTTCACATTTTCTTTTGCGCACTAGGAAACGCCGTCTGCATTTCAGCAGTCTGTCCTGTCAGAATTTGGGGCTGTGCCAGTAGGGTATCTCGTATTTTCCAAGTTTCATTTTTTTCTTTGTGTTACCCTTCAGTTTGGTTCTATTGCGCGAAAAATTAGGTTGGGCGTAATTTGGACTCGATAGGAAAAGTGGAAGCAGCGTCCCTATGTGCTTAAAATTCACAAAAAGCGAAGAATCGCATTAAAATCTAATTTACTTTTATCTGAAATGCTACACTGAAGTAACTGACTAATTAATTACTTTCAACTTCATTGTAAGCTATAATATTTCAGTCTGTTACACTACTAAGTATAAAGACTGTGAGGCAAAAATGAGTAAATAAAATTTTCCCTTGCAAACCCTAACTCTTCGGTAGTATCTTTTTTTATACCCCAATAACTTACGGCAGCACTCGGATATAACTCGAAGCAAGTATTGCTTCTTCTTCTCGTTTCTCGAACATAGTTTAGCCCTTGTTCTCCACAGGATCAACGCTTCTTTATACTGAATCGTTTATTACTTTCAGTTTATTAAATGTGTTTAGGGCTGTGATTGGTTTCTTCATTTTGACGCCACAGCGAAAGATCAATCTTATGGAACTCGTTTCTCGAGTCAACTCTGCTAAAGGATAGTCTCATTTTATTAAAAACTGTTCTGTTTCATTATAGATGGTTTCTGGAATTATATACTTTGCGAACGCTTTTATATTTTAGTCTGACGGTTCTGCTTCGTGCTACATTTCATTGACCATTTTCGTTTTTGCGTCAGAAGACAAATTGTGGTCAAAGAAAGCAGGAATCTTCAATCTGTCGTAAAGCCGTACGAGAGATAACACAATCACCAACCTGATACTTACAGTTTCGAAACAGTGCTGAAATACACATACTTCGCTTTGAATGCTGAAGTGGCAAACAACTACGATTCGACATACACACTGACAAGGAAAGTAAAATATCACAAATTGCAGTCTGTTTTTGTCGTCATAATTGAAATTCTTCATCGCCGTTGCATGACAGATGACCCCTACAGCATGGAAAGATACGTAAGTCAACATGTAGGCAGCGTATCTCGTCACTGGCAACTAGGATTTCTTTATGGGTCCACTCTGCTTGCTTGATTTCTATACTATTTGAGTACGACAGTGGGCAGCATGCAAAAACAGACCATTTCGAAGTCCAGACCATGTAACATTTTGCTAATTAGCGCCAATATGGACACAGTCATGTTACAGATACTTCGTATTATTAAAATAGACTTTCGTCGTGAGGTTATCGTGGTAAGTTGCACCTCATTTGTACTAGTACAATGCATATTTTAATAGCGTTTTCCATTAGTTTATTGAACACAACTGTAAACGAAAGAGAGAAGCTAAGCATCAACAATATGTTCTCCAAAACTGTCTAAAACAATGTGACAATGCTTTGGTAGTTTACCGATTCCACACCTTCGGAAACCTATTCTTTCGGACTTAAACATATCGTGAAACCAGGTTTGAAGTGTATTTCAATCAGCAAAGCAGTTTTCTTGCTGGTTGTTTTATAAGGAGCAGGAAAGGTGAACACTTGAGGCCACAAAATCAGAGCAGTAAACTCTTGGATAGTTTCGTTTATGAAATACGAAGACTACATTATGGTGTAGCAGCGAAGATTGATATGGTTTTGTTGATCATTTATTTTATACTGTGACCTAAATGTGTCTCAGTTATTAGCAGAAAAAACGCCTGCGGAGGAGTTAGTAGTGCACAATAACCTTCTTGTGGCGCTAGACGCAAAATGTTGCATGTTCACCACTGTCCTTTACTCGAGGAGATGTTTTTTGTCGGGGCTATACCATTAACTCCTTCTCGCTACTCATGATGAGTAACATTAATCCATAGGAATGTTCAGTTTGTGAATTGATGACGTTCAGCAAAAATGTAGTAATGATAACACTTTTGATTTTTGTTGCTTCGAATTAGAACATTCAGTATTCCCACAACCAACTTCTGCATCTAGCCCATTGAATGGAAATGTCGTAGTTAATGACATCTATAACTGTTACAGAGATTTCGTGAATGCGGAAAAACCTTTAGGCCAGAACGATATATCTTGAAACAGGAAAATCCTTTTATGACTTGATTTATCCAATAGCACACGCCCCACACACAAGTCGTCTAGCTTGCTTGCAAACTTCCATTAAATTCAAAGCGAACACTATTTCTCAAACGTTAGATTTTTTTCCGATTCTTACTCTATTTTGTAACGCTTAAACAGCTATCAGAAGACAGAAGCGTACAAAATTCAATTTCTAATTGCAAAACAAATACTGGTACCTGAAGTGAGAAAAAGACAGTTCATGAATATGCTCACAATAACCTACGCATATTCTGTAACTGCATGGTGCTCACTCAGTTTAGCACCGTTATTTCACGTGGAAAATAAAACTACAATAAGAAACAATTTCATGCTAACCAATGCTAGGGCAGCAACATGCCCAAGAAAGACAGCGCCGCTTTCGTCTGATCGGAGTACGTCTGACGTCAAGCAGCTGCTGTTGGGCTGCAGCAGGGCGAGGATACTCGTGAGCAGAAATTGTTTTGCTCTTGACGGAGTCGTGAACTCTTTTGCGGAAGGTTTCGTTATTAGTGGTGGATTAGAAACCTTTAGCAGACAGCTGAAATGCAGTAAAAAAAAACAAAGGAATGTTAGGACTCTAGCTTGTGACTTTACATCTATACGTTTACCACTGGACTACGAACAATTTAACGGCTAGAGCGGAAGACAACACTTCTTCCTAATAATTCCCCAACTGACAATATTGCCAGGCCTGAGGGGCGGCCAAGTTTAGTGCTGTCAAGTGAGCATGCCAAATTTGGTTGAATTCGTTCCAGGAGTTCCAGAGTAATACTTACGAAGAACATTTCCCTACAGTCCGTCCGGCCAGTAAGAGTGCCATAGCAGTCTTAAGATTATTATGATTTTCTCCCGATCATAAGTGATTTATACGCCAAGTATTGTTTAAATTTCTCCTGGATAGCCGCATTCCCCTCTCTTGCTGGTGCTGTATTACTGTGTAATGCCGAATTGGCCTCTAGATGTGACGAAAGACGGAATCTCCGGTATAAATGAAGGCGGGCAGTGTTGTGCTGTCAGTAGGGAAGGAGTAACAGCAGAATGGATTAGTCAGGAAAGCTCAGTGACGTCCAACATGACTAGTCATTGGATGTCATCCGAGTAAAACAAAAACCGTCAGAGGGCGTTCCAATCTTCTAAAGCAGCCCCTGTCGACTGTTGATGACGTGATTGCGAACTGGAACAACCACAACTAAACCAAGACCTGTGCTGAAAAACACGGACCGTCAATCATTGCTTAGGGTGCTTGTAACATATTGCATGAAATCAGCCGAAAGAATTACTCGGTAGTTTCAAACTGGTACCAGCAGTTCAGCCAGGGAGATAAAAAGAATGATGTACAGTTGTTGCGCAGTTCCTCATGAGCCACTCATATCTGTAGTCCATGCTAAGCGATGCTTGATGAGCTGTAAAGAGCGATACCACTGGACAGTGGATGACTGGAAACGAGCGATTTGGAGTGATGAATCGCGCTGTACCCCGTGGCACTCGACGGGGGAGTTCGGAATTGGCAAATGCATGGAGAACGTAACCTGCCGTCATGCGTAGAGCCAAGAGTGAAGCTCAGAGTTGGTGGTGTTACTGCATAGGTGTGATTTCACAGCATTATGTATTGCGCACAGCAGAGGAAGTGTCCAGAGACGATGATCGTTCGTATCTTCATGACAGTGTACCCTGTCATAGAGCAGCATTTGTGAGGCAATGGTTCATGAACACTAATAATGCTAAAATGGACTGCCCTGTCCAGAGTTCCGACCTGAACCCAATGAAGCACCTTTTGGGTGAGTTAGAACGTTACCACAGCTCCAGATCTCAGCATCCAACACCCTTGCCTTCTCTAACTTCGGCCTTGAGGAAGAGTAACGTGTAGAATTTCCATGTTTTGGCACCTTCCAATGAAGTCGCAGATGAACCTTAATAACGAGAAAGCCGAGCGCACCTATCGGTCGAACTGTACTGAGGAATGCGACGGGAAATTAAGATTGAGATAGCTGATCCGTCAGTATTTCATACGCTGAAGATATCGACCATTAAAAAGTCCAACAACAGAAACTGCCATATTCACTGCACGTGTACTTGTACGTATGAGGCATTTAAGTGGTGGTGGTTAGTGTTTAACGTCCCGTCGACAACGAGGTCATTAGAGACGGGGCATTTAAGTACTACTACTTTTTTTTTCATCAATCTTCCGACTGGTCTCATGCGGCCCACCACGAATTCCTTTCGTGCCAACCCCTTTTTCATCTCAGAGAAGCACTTGCACCCTACGTCCTTAATTATTTGTTAGATGTTATCCAATCTCGGTCTTCATTTACAGTTTTTATACGCAGTTTTAGCTCTTCCTAATAGCATAAAAGCTATTCCTTGATGTATTACTATTTTGTACTATCATTCTGTCCTCTTCTTGTAAGAGTTTTCCTTGTGTTCTTTTATTTGCCAATATTGCGGCGAAACTCGTCGCCCTTTATGTTATCGGTACACCTAACTTCCAGCTTCCTTTTATAGCAACACATCTCAAACGCTTCGATCTCTCCTGTCCAGTGTTTCCAGCATTGCATGGTCCACTGCCATATAATGTTAGGCTCCAAACGTACATTCTCAGAGTTTTCGTACCTTAGGTATTTAAATATAAATCAGGAAAAGAAAGGAACGAAGATTAGTGTCTTAACGTCCCGATCAGTAGGGACGGAACGCAAGCTCGACAGTGATGGCGCCGGAATGCGTCCGTGTGGTTTTCGTGGGAACCATTCCGGCATTAAATGTGATTTGAGACTTTTTCGGCGTATTCCATTCGTGAAATCTTCTCGGGTGATCAGCCGAGTAAAGGCGTCGTCTTCTCGCAACGTTTCGAAGGGTTTCGTACCCATCATCTTCAAGCGAAGATGATGGGTAGAAACCCTTCGAAACGTTGCGAGAAGACGACGCCTTTACTCGGCTGATCACCCGAGAAGATTTCACGCATTCCGGCATTTTCCTTTAGCACGTTAGGGAAAGCACTAATACTTAAATCAGAATGGTCAGACTAAAACCTCCTCCCGAATACGAGTCCTATGTGGTAACCGCTTGGTTCCAATGTTCGGTCATTGTGATCCGATTCCAGTGCATTGCGTATCGATGTTTGAAGATCGCTCTTCTTCTTGAGCTGTCATATTTGTCTAGCTGAAACTTTTATTAGCCAGCGTTCGTCATCACCTATTATAATCACAATGCAGTATTCCTTGTGCCATACGTGTATTATGACAAAGATAACATGATAGATACTTCAGCAGCAGCAAACACGGACTTGGAATCAAACGTCGTTACGCTTTGGATTCTAAGGAAGACTTTTACGAGCAAATACAAATTGTGTTGAATATCGCGAAATGTGATTCCCGTAAACCACATTTAGTGAATGCCATCGTGGTTTCATTGTCCTTGTTCGTAAATGGGAGCCACTCTTCCGCTTCCATAAAGGTTACTATCGACTATCACTGGTAAAAAGAACAGATATATTTTAAAATTAAGTTCGTCACAAATATGTACGTTAATGCAGGATGAACATCAATGTTTCCTCGTTGGAATAATTTCTTGTGTAATTTTTACGCTGTTCATTTTTGGTAAATGAAGTGGAGGGCTTCTCTTCGGATAAATTCCTGTCGAGTATATAGAGGGTCTATAGAAGGGCGATGTACTTCAGGACAATATTTTTTTATGGAAAAGGAAGAGGACGGAGAGAAGATGAAATGAGAGAAATGATACTGCGTGAAGAGTTTGACAGAGCACTGAAAGACCTAAGTCGAAACAAGACCCCGGGAGTAGACATAATTCCATTAGAACTACTGATGGCATTGGGAGAGCCAGCCCTGACAAAAGTCTACTATTTGGTGAGCAAGATGTACGAGACCGGCGAAATACCCTCCGACTTCAAGAAGAATATAATAATTCCAATCCCAAAGAAAGCAAGTATTGACAGGTTTGAAACTCACCGCACTATCAATTTAACAAGTCACGGCTGCCAAGTACTTACACGAAATCTTTACAGTCGACTGGGAAAACTGGTAGAACCGGACCTCGGGGAAGATCAGTTTGAATTCCGTAGCAGTGTTGGATCACGTGAGGCAATCTATCTTAGAACATAGACTAAGGAAAGACAAACGTACGTTTCCAGCATTTGTAGACTTAGAGAAAGCTTTTGACAATGTTGACTGGAATACTCTCTTTCAAATTCTGAAGGTGGCAGGGGTAAAATACAGGGAGCGAAAGGCTATTTACAATTTGTACAGAAACCACACGGCAGTTCTAAGAGTCAAGGGGCATGAAAGGGAAGCAGTGGTTGGGAAGGGAGTTAGACAGGGCTGCAGCCTGCCCCCAATGTTATTCAATCTGTATATTGAGCAAGCAGTAAAGGAAACAAAAGAAAAATTCGGAGCAGGAATTAAAATCCATGGAGAAGAAATAAAACCTTTGAGGGTTGCCGATGACATTGTAATTCCGTCAGAGACAGCAAAGGACCTGGAAAAGCAGTTGAACGGAATGGACAGTGTCTTGAAAGGAGGATATAAGATGAACATCAACAAAAGCAAAACGAGGATAATGGAATGTAGTCAAATTAAATCGGGTGATGCTGAGGGATTTAGTTTAGGAAATGAGACACTTAAAGTAGTAAAGGAGTTTTGCTATTTGGGGAGCAAAATAACTGATGATGGTCAAAGTAGAGAGGATATAAAATGTAGACTGACAATGGCAAAGAAAGCGTGTATGGAGAAGAGAAATTTGTTAACATCGAGTATAGATTTAAGTGTCAGGAAGTCATTTCTGAAAGTATTTTTACGGAGTGTAGCCATGTATGGAAGTGAAACATGGACGATAAATAGTTTAGACAAGAGAAGAATAGAAGCTTTCGAAATGTGGTTCTGTAGAAGAACGCTGAAGATTAGATGGGTAGGTCACATAACTAATGAGGAGGTACTGAATTGGGGAGAAGACGAATTTGAGGCACAACGTGATTAGAGAAAGGGATCGGCTGGTGAGACACGTACTGAGGCATCAAGGTATCATCACTTTAGTACTGGAGGGATATGCGGGGGGTAAGAACTGTAGAGGGAGACCAAGGCGTGAATACACTAAACAGATTCAGGAGGATGTAGGTTGCAGTAGTTATTCGGAGATGAAGAAGCTTGCACAGGATAGAGTAACATGGAGTGCTGCATCAAACCATTCTCTGGACTGAAGTCCAAACAAAGACAAAACATCTCGCAGAGAATTAGTGTGACTACTTGTTTACAGTTTCATCGAGAGCGCTGTAGCATCAAAGTACTACCTCTACATCATCCGTCGAATTTACTTAATAAGCGGTGCACAACGTATTGTTAAGATAAAGGAATGATTTAGGCGTGGATGAATATTTACAATATGGAAGGTAAGAATGAGCACTACGTCCTCCACACCCTAACGCTTACGTTCTTTTGTTTGTTTGTTTTTTCCTTAGCTTTTTCCGGTCGCAGAAATTAAATGCCAGGTATAAAGATTAAACATTAGTAAGTCTGTGTTATATCTCATTACTTTAGTAAATGTGTTTTCGAATATTGTTCGTATAAGCTGACAAAATTTTTCCTTCAAATGTGTTTGTAAAAGTGTTTAGATGTCAGAACTTCATCCCCGGTCTTTTGTTCTTCGTTTTACAGTATAGTTCAATTTTTACTGTTTTGAGATCCCTCGAAGTGTAGAATCAATAATCCTTATCTTTACTAGGGAGAACGATTGGCACTGTGCCCGGGTTATTTTTGTTTATGCTGAATTATTGGTATTATGTAAAAACTTGTTGGAATGTAAAGCTGCAGGAAGAAATAAAGAAAGATGGAAAGGGAGAGCTGTCTCAGAGATATCGAAAGTCTTTCTGGAGGTTCATTGTAGGTAAATATATATTCATCTGCTCTCAGTCGACGCGGAAACGTTATCTTCCACGCGCAGCGCTGTTTATTTATGCATACATGCCCAAGCGGGGGGATCTGTTTGTCTGAGGGCTGGGATTACTCGCGGATGCTCACACGACACATCCATTTCATATTTATGGAGCTTTACAGAACAAGGACCCTGGTGTGTTTACTGGAGATTCAGAAGCGAGTGTGGTTGTTTGATAGAGTCATTTCCGTTGGGAAGTGTGAGTAGGGTCTCTCGTCGGGTAGACCGTTCGCCGGTTGCAAGTCTTTCGAATAGACGCCACTTCGGCGATTTGCGCGTCTATGGGGATGAAATGGTGATGATTAGGACAACACAACACCCTGTCCCTGAGCGGAGAAAATCTCCGACCTAGTCGGGAATCGAACCCGGGCCCTTAGGATTGACATTCTGTCGCGCTGACCACTCAGCTACCGGGGTCGGACTGTTGGGAAGTAAACTGTTCCCTCTCGCTCGCTAATAGTAATGATTAATGCTCCTTATCGCTATTAGTAATGACTCTCATCAAATTCCAAAGTGTTCCGTAAAAACAGCTTTATTTCTGAATTATTGCACAATGTTTCCCGAAGCAATAAATTTATTTGTTAAAAAAGATTGAAAAAATGGCTAAAATAGAAATAATCACTGTGTTTGATTAAAAGTTTATAAGTTTTCTTCTTTCATGTTAACGCTGAAAACGTGTATAGGTCCTTACTAAACGTGTCGAGTTTATCGCTACCATTGCGAAGATCAAATGCATCTTAACAATACTAGAGTCTTTAAATTTAATTTGGGCGGGAGTGCTATGACACACAAAGAATTTTTAATCCATTACTGTCCAAGAAAAAAGACGAAGTTTTTTTACGTCTCTCAAGGCGTCTGTCAGACAGCAGATTGAGCACTTTGTTAACACGTGGATCTTATAGTCTGTGGTGGTACAAGGTGGACGACATTGAAATATAACCAATACTCGCAAGGCTGCGGTGGTTCATGGTCTTTTCATTGAACTGCTTCCATCCGAACTACAATCGTTCTTTTGTAACCCCATTATCGTGTCACTACCGAAGAAGGAAGGAGCCCAATCGTTGTCAAAACGTTCTGACGATCTGTCTGAAATTCCACGATAAATGGCTAAATAGAAGGTTGTTTTAAGTAAAACTGGAGTCGTAATGGCTGAAAATCACATTAGTTCCAGAAGTGATACGTAGTAGCGGTAAGTTCGGGAGAAGTACTTCAGATCGTGGTGCTTAGTAGCGGAAGGAGAAGAAAAGAAATAGGATACTGTCATAGTTTTTACTGACATGGAAACAACTTTCGATATATGTTTGAATTTCCGAAAGCATGGGCGTAAATTAGACAGATGAACAAAAACTAAGTGTAGTAATAAAAGTGCCACGTCAATGGGAGCAAATTGGTGTTAAGAACGGCATCATGGTAACTTTTATGCCGAAGTACAACGAAAGAAGTGCAGGAAAGCAACAGAACGCGAATAATTGCAAGACTAATAGATAATATTCCTAAGATTTTCAGATGATTGAGCTCTTCTTGCTGAAATGAAAAATGCGTACAAGGTGAAAAAGCAACCTTATCCTCACAGATTTGACTGATACTCAAAGGGAGTGTAGAGCACGATTAGGACTTAAATGAAAACAGAAAGACACAACTTCAAACTTTTTTGAGAAAACAGTTTGAAAATTATAGGCGTGCTTCTGCTGTAGGGGCACTAGGGTTCATGGAATCCGCAACCGAGCGAGTAAGCGCGAGGTCACTGGAACGAATCTCACTGCAAGTATTATATATTTCGACCAACGTAATTGTAAAAACAATTTTATCATGACCGTGAAAAGTATCAATTTGTAATCATTCATTTACTATTTTGTTAATCTTTACTACGAAGAAAACACAACAAGTTTTTTTGCTTAAGGAGTTTGTAAATGATAAAAGGATACTCGGGACGTTTCAGTCAAATCAGTGTAGTCATTTTATTTATATTTCCAGTAGAAATATGGAAAGCAGTAACTATCGGACATACAGCAGATGTAAGGAACGCGAAATTTTTGCATATCCATGATATTTTTTATGCGTGTATCGCAAAACAAATTTGGTTTACGTTCACAAACGGTTCTCGGTCGTCACACAATTTAGCGGCATACCACGCATATCGAAACATAACACCGAATACTGATACAGATAAGTCATAAAAAAGTAGTACCTGCAGCGAGATTCGATGCAGAGACCTCGCTCAATCGCTAGGCTGCGGATACGTTGCACATTAGCGACCATACAAAGTATATAAGCACGCCTAAAATTTTCAAACTCGTTTTTCTCGAAAAGAGTTGAGTCGTCTTATTCACACATGTTGAAGTGCTAGTCGTGGCCTACAAACATTGTCAGTGAGAATCGCATCGGAGAGGGGAAGTTCGTACGGTCCCCTTGTTACTAGATCGGTTTAGTGGAATGCGCAGCCTATTTCCAGAAATGTGTAAAACAAATGATGCTCAGGAATGGTTCTCAGTGTAACAGGGATACTGTAAAAAATACGGAATGAAAAAGACAATTTGGAAACAAGTACTAGAAAAAAAGGCAATGGTTATTGATACATATTCGATGACACCGGAAGGAAAAATTGAGGCGAAGCGAGTAGGAAGATCCAGGTATTGGTATATGAAAAACAGATTGTTAAGGATGATTGGTGCAATAGAGTGTAGATATGTAAAGATTAACGCAAAGTAGAAAGTGGTGGACGTCCGAAGGCTGACAACATCGAGAAAACGCTGAGGTCAACATTGCTGAACCAGTGGGTTATCAGGGGCCTGTGCTGACCGAGGTGTGTACTGACGGCGGCGCTGCGATTGTCGTCGGACAGTAGACAGCCGTGGCCGGTGGCCGCAGGGCGGTGCTAACCCCTGCTCCCTGTGCAGCGTCACGCCTGCGGGCGCCTGTCGCTTGTAGAGCCAGCGGCGGTCCCTCCCTGTCTGCGGAAACTTTGGCTTGGAGCAGCAGTCCCCAGAACAGGACGTATGTCTGATACACGTACAGACCTTGCTTCTCATGGTGCAACATGTGAAACAGCTACGGTATAGTCAGCCTTACAGTCAGTTCTCCCCAAAACCGTTCTTGTACAGTGAAACTTGTACATCTTCTGTGAGCGGTGAAGCCCACGCAGAACAGAGCAGTTCTTATGCAGCTAATTATGACAGTACAAGGGCTCCTGTCAAGACAGAAACAAAATCATCTTGTTACATAATGACACATTTTAAAATTGCTGTTGTATTTCAGAATTAATATTCCAGCTCATCATTTCGGCCTATAGTGTTGTAAATTAACTCAGTTTCCCCACTTCTATGAACTAATAACAAGAAGCAAAATCGGTTTTTTTACTTTGTTGCACTTCCTGGTCATTTTTTGAAGTTGATCGATGTCCTTATATAGCTTAACAGATAGAATAATAGCTTGTGAGACTGGAATGTGACTCAGATCGGAATTAGATTCACACGCTGATTTAAGGATCGTCGGGCTATTACACACGACAGCTTAAATGGCGGATTTTTTTCTGTATCCTAGTTTCGAGTTGGGAAATGCCGGACTGCTTGTCTATCTCGAACATAGGAAAGCAGCATAGAGACGGCTAAACACGAAAACACAAAAAAAAACAAGCAAATATTCGCCGACTGGTAAATTCCAAGACTTTTTTTCCAGTAAAGAAAATGTTGAGGGTACATGACAAGAAAAGACCGGTAGGAGAAATGCTAAATGAAGAATAATTCAGTGGCCATCAAGCGCAAATCCAGAAAAATGAGGAAGCACTCCACTACCTTCGCCACTACACAGCATGCATCATTAGATAATAGAGCAAATGAGATAAAAGCTTGATATTCTCTTTATCCGTTTTGATTCAGTCTGCTTCACGATGCCCATGGGATACCAGTTTCAGTAAACTAAGCTTTAAGAAAATATTTATTTCTTGATAATGGCACAATCGTACAGTCAGTAGTTGATATCATCTCCCAGCAAACAATGAAAGAATATGTGATATTTACTATATTTTACAATTATACCAGGAATCGTTATAAATGGCTGCAAAGGGCATTCTATTATGTTCTTCAGACGGTTGCGTCGTTATATACAGAATGCTAGAAGCATAGTTGTAGTGCGAAAAGCATAAAAAAGTCTAGATGTCTGAGATACCTGATTACTAAAATATATCATATTACAATTTTTTAGATTATCGGAGCGTTATGTTGTGGAGTGTCATCGAGATACTCTTGAAGTAAATTCCAGTATGAAAAAAATAAATTGCACATTCTGGCTTAGAGAGACTTTTTCAGAACTACATTTCTATTACTTTAAGACGTATTCGCTTTTTATACTTTGCCCATTGTTTATCCAATGAGTCGACTTTGCCAAAAAAACATTTCACTGCCATATAATTCTTTTTTTTTTATTTTATAATCTAGACTTCCCTTTTTTTCATCAATTTGGTGCTGATGATTTTCTCCATGTCCTCTAGTTATGTCCTTATACTTTGTATTTTAATAACTCTGAAGAAACCGTATTGAAGCCTCTGTAAACACTGCCCTATGTCTACATCAGCAATCTGCAATTCACATACAAGTGCTTGACAGTGTGTTACATGACCACTTATAGACTATTCCTCGACCGTTCTACTCTCGAATAACACGCGGGAAAACTGAACTCTATATCTTCACGTGCGAACTCCGATATTGTTACGGTGGTCATTTTTCCCTGTGCAGAGAGATGTTAATAAAATATTTTCGCATTCAGAGGAGACAGTTGATTGTAGAAAAAAAGTCTTCGTTTTAATGATTGCCAGTCCAGCTCGTTTATCATATCCGTGACACTCTGTCCTTTACTTCACAATAATACAGAACAAACTTACCTCCTTTGAACTCTCCTCCGTCAACCTTGTCTGGTAAGGATCCCATACCGCGCAGAAATACTGCCGAAGAGGACGGACAAACGTAGTGTAGACAGTCTCTGTAGTAGATTCGATGCATCTTCGTAGTGTTCTGCGAATAAAATGCAGTTATTTGTTCACCTTCCCCGCAACATTTTCTATGTGGTGGTTCCAAATTAAGTCCTTCATAATTGCAATCACTAGGTATTTAGTTGAATGGACAACTTTTAATTTGTATTATTTGTCGTGTAACCGAAATGAATGCATTTTTTTGTATTTGCGTGGAGGGGCTCACACTTCTTATTGTTCAGAATCAATTGCCACTTTTCGGACAATACAGATATTTTGTTTAAATCTTGTTGTAATTCGTATTGACGTTCTAATGACTTTAGCAAACGATAAATGACAGCATCATGTGCAAACAAAGTAAACATGATTAGCAGTTGTCCCCCAAGTCTTTTGTATAGAATAGGAGTGGCAGATGGCCAATAACACATCGTGGGGAATGTCTGATATCACTTCTGTTTCATTCGACGATTTCCCGTTTTCTGGCAGGAAATCGCGAATGCAGCGGCACAACCGAGACTGTTGTCCATAGGCACGCAATTAGATTAGAAGCAGCTTGTGATGAACGGTGTCAAAAGCATTCTGGAAATATGCAGTCAACTCGAGATCCATCGTCGATAGAAGCCATTACTTAGTGTGGAAAGAGAACTAGTTGTGTTTCACAACAACTATATATTTTGAATACCTGCTATGTACAAACAGATCGTTTCCATCGAGGTAATTCATGATGATCGAACACAGTACATGCTCCAAAATCTAACTGCAAATTGATGTCAGTAATATGGACTCCATAACTGAGCGGATCACTTTTGTTTCCTTTCTTATCTGTTGATGTGACCTGTGCAACTTTCCAATCCTTACATATAGAGCGAGTGTATATTATTGCTAAGTATGGAGCTATTACATCATCGTGCTCTGAAAGGAATCTAACTGGTGTACAAACTGGCTTGGAAGACGTTCAATTATAAAGTGATTTAAATTGCTTCACTACATCGAGGATATCTACATCTAAGTCACTCACGTTGGCAGTTGTTCTTGAACCGCGTTCTAGGATATTTACTGCATCTTCTGTAATGAAGTGTTTTAGGAAAACCGTGTTCAGTAAACCCACTTTGGTAGCACTGTCATCGGTAACACTATCATTGCTACCGCGCAGTGAAGCAGTTGTGTGTACTCGGATGTATTTTATATACGACCAAAATCTTTCACGATTTTCTGCGAGATTTTGAGACAGAATTTCATTATGGCAACTGTCAAACGCTTCTCGTATGGAAGTTTGAGTTCAGTTTCGAGCTTGTGTAAAACATCACCTGTCTTGGAGATTTTGCGTCCTTTTAAATTTTGAGTACTTCCATTGTTGTCTCTGCAGGAGTCTCCTGACCTGTTTTGTGTGTGATAGGGTTCTGTTCCGTGTCTTATTAATTTTCTTGGTAGGAATCTCTTGATTGCTTTTAATAATATTTCTTTGAACGTAAGGCGCGCCTGGCCTACACTTACATAGTTGGTCCAGAAGAAGTGGAAACTGACTCTGAGGAAGGCGTCGAGAAAAATTTTTATCCGCTTTTTTTTAAACAGATATATTTCGCGTTTTTTTTGTAGGTTATGATGTAACAGTATTCAGCTTCACTGCAATGACCTCGTGGTCGTGATGCTCCCTATTTGTTCAGTATTATTTGTTTCTAAATGGTGAATCATGTTTTCGCGACAATTTACGCTCAGAGAAAGCATTTAGTACAATTTAGGACGTTGTTTTGTACCTGTTACCGTTTTTAAACATGTATTTTTGCCAACGTATCGAGGATAGATTAATGCCGTACCCTGTTATAAATAGCTCTATGAATGGGGAACCTATGAATGAAGACTCAAGTTCTGTTTGAACCACGTTTCAGCAACTGTATCGTCTGAATCGAGGAAGGGGGGGGGGGGGCGATAGAAGGAATCAAGTATTAATTTATTCTGGTTGTATGTTGTTCAACCTCTACCCATACTAACTCACAGGAACTATCTGTTTCAATTTTGATGCTTTCTCGCAATAACCTGCTATTCTTTTGGGATGACCAGTTCAGAATTTCAATTCCGTGAGTACCATCTCTGTGAAAGGCAGTGAGTTATCTCCTTGCCCTGGTAAAAGCTTCGGCGCGTTATCATCAAGCTCAGTGGAACCCTTCGTCTCGCTCACTTGAGCATTCCGTATAGAACGATTTATGTCCTTACATATTGTATAGGGTGTCAGCTGCCCCTACCGCTGCCGTTTTATGCTACCCGCAATGTTATACCTGACCATCATAAAGCACCTGCGAGATTTTCATATTCTCTCAATCCGTACGTGCAAACTGTCAGTTCTACAGAAAGAAAATGAACAGGACCTTTTTGTGCGAAATTTAGTGTAGTTAAATTTCGTATAGGAAAACGTTTTTGCTGGAGCACAAAGTTTTCGAATTATTCAAGAAAAACGTAAAAAAGTGACGTTCAATTGCACTCTCGCTCCCAGACTCAGCCCCCAAAGGTCAAGATTTCTAGTATGTTGTACATGTCAGCTCCTCCTACGACTGTAAATATTTGCGCCTGCACGATTTATTTCCCAGATTCGACATTTTTTAGTCTTCCTTGACTGGTTCATTACACCACCGGCTTATTCCAGCACTTACAAGTCGTAAAACTGGCGTTTGTGTAAATTTTAGCTGTCAGATTTGTGAATTTTAACACCATAAAATAAACAGTTACATCGTTTTATTCGTTAGGCTTTGTGACTACGAAACTACTGTGCTTTTTAGGGCTAAGTTTGGGTCGAACTGTGAACGTAATTGGTTTTAGCGTAAAGTTTACGAAAGTCGATTTTCGTTCATTACTCTAAGGAACACGTTTAAATTAATAAAGTTGACGAGATAGCCGACTATGCTGGTGGCGTAGTAGTCCAGTCATTAGACTCCAAAGAAGGTCGAATATCAGGAATAGTTCCTGCAGTCGGAAATTTTTGTACAGTGGTAGGGGGCAGTGCCTCGTATAAGAGAAAACTTACCTTTCTCTGTACGACACTAACAGTTTGCCCGTATCGGCGAGAGAATATGAAAATTTCGCGCATGGTTTATGAAGGCCAGCTATAATATTGTGGGTTGCATAAAACGACAGCGGTAGGAGCAGCTGTATCACCATTTAAAATAAGAAGAGTTTCAGTCAGTCCACGTAGAACAATTCCTGGCGTTCCTTCTCCTCTCCCTGACTGTGAATATCTTCGCGTTCGGTTGTTATTAATTCATTTTGCAATATCTGTTTTTGATGTTACCGTCGACAGGAAAGATGTAGATGCGAGACATTTCCTAGTCGTTGGAATCTTGAGGGCTGCGGTGACTCTAGGATGAAATGGTGAGAACAGCAGTGATTTCCTGGCACCTTCCCGAGAGGGCGCAGGCGGTGCTCGTAAAAGGCGGCACTAGAGTGCAGAGGCGTGTCGTTTCCTGTGCTCATTACGCCGCCCCGCGCCCGTAGCACATCACTTGGGAAATGAGCGGCCGCAGCCGACGGCCCCGCCGAGCGCGCCATGACACCGCGTTACAGAAAAACTTGCTCCTAGCTTCTTTGTAACAGAAACAAATGTTTCGTTTCTAGCTCGGGAGAAATTATTTTATGCTCAAAATCTGCAACATCGTTTCAGATTGGTGAGTGATGTACTTTGTGATTCGTTCCATTCATGATAATCATAACATAAATGGAATTCCACATCAGCTGATCAAGAGTGTTACTTGTCATTGTACTTATCACACGATTTGTAGTATATTTTACGATGTGACAGAAAGTGAATTACTATGTCAGTCTCTCTTCTTCGAGATAGCCATACTGAGACACTGAATTTACCCATGCGAAACATTTTCAGAAGAAACATCTGATACGTAGGGGTACAAAAGGCTTTTAAGAGAATTTCTTGTCCAAAGCAAATCGATAATAGTCTGGCGATCTTAAGAACCAGAAAGAGTGCTGTTTATTGGAGATGATAATCGACGAATATTTAGTCATAATTTTTCAGTAAAAATTATGTGTTTGTAGTATTGATTGCAAATCGATGGAAATGCGAGTATTCACAAAAAAAATTTAATTTGATACAAAAATCCGGAACATCAAATAGAAAATAAAATATGTTCTTATCTCTAGAGATTCAACAGTGCTACGATGTACATAACTTTTTCATTTCGCAATACGGCATTTTGCATGTTTATCAAACTTCAGTATATTTTCATGTGATTAGTAATTACAGATAGAAGTATATGATTTTTTTAAAACTATTATGATTTGTTATTAACACTATCATTTGTTAATAAGTATGAAATTTAGTTAAAAGTTAAATATCTTTGTTACCAGTGAGATTCGAACCAACGACTTTATGATCAGTAGACTTTTGCGCTGTTCACTCAGCTACAGGCAACTATTTAAATAATCGCGAAGTGTCTAATCTTCTAACGTACAGAGGAGATTTATTCGAGTTTTTTAACAGAATTGCATCGTTCTGCTTCAGGAAAATGACATACGGACACTTGCTTGAAATACGTAAGCATGAAGAAAACTAATGAGCGCACCTCCGTCATATTTCAAGAAGTGACTAAAAACTATCCTAGTAATCAACGAATTTATTCTTTCCGTTGGATGTATTTTTAGTTCGCAGTCTAAAATGACGTAGCCAAGATACAACAAAGCGCTTAGACATAACCCTCTCGACTACCATGCTTTTTTTATGAGCGTAATGCAATGACATTTAACCGTAATCATAATTATATGTTTTGCAGGCAGCGAAGCAAATAGATTAAGATTGCACCATTGTTACAAGAGTCGTGGAATTATATGTACACGGGCTGCACAGACGCCAGATAAGAGGCTACTATATTAGTGCTATGAGTGGGTAGAAATTACGCTAACATACAAACTTGCATTTTGTGTTAACCCTTTGCGGCGCATCTGTAAATCTGTAGCTCTCATTGTAAGGACGGAAGTTTCTATCCTGGTTTGAGCAACTGGTTTCAATGTTTTTCACTTTCATCTAGACACTACCATGGGGTCCTCAAGTAACCATATTTAGTTGTCTTCCGTCGTTCGGTAGATCTAAGCAGTTCTTGAAGATCAATCCATCACGAAAACGAGAGCAAGTTCAGCCAGCTGCCATTTCCCCTTGAAACGTCCCCTTAGAAAAATTATATAAGACTGTGCATAAACTGACACACAATATTTTTAGCGCAACGCAGTCTGACTTTCAATAATGCCTACAAAAGAATGGCCCTGACTAACATTAACCTATACCTTTCACAAATCACTTACCTCACAAAAATCTTCGTTACTCGAACTACTGCAATACAGCGAGCGCCACTACTGCCAGCTAAATAAAAGATTCAAACTACGGAAGGCACTAACTACTGATAGGCATAGTTAGCAAATGAAAGATTTTAATAGAGAACAAACAATGTATTTACCTTAATAGTGTTGAAAAATCATAATATACATAGCAGTTCATGACATCCAGTCTTACAAATTTCAAAACTCCGCCATTTCTCTCCCCACATCCACCACTGCTAGCGGCTCACCTCCAACTGCGCCACGCTACGCGCTGTTAACATCCAGCTGCCCAACACTACAATGGCAGACAACAATGCAAACTAGCCACAGACTGCACACAGCACAGCCAGTGATTTTCATACAGAGCGCTACGTAACGTTGCCAATAAGAAAACATAAACAGCCTACTTACACCCTAACATTGGGAACTGGAAGAAGGTGGTCGTCGTTATCCTCTCACATTTCTGGGATGACAGGGTACTATTTTTTACTTGTTCTTTGCTGTTGTTAAAACATTTTGTAGATTCTTGTACCGCAAGGAAGTAAGTGGGATGATGTTATGGGTTGCTGGTGTCCTCTTTCTACATCACAGATGCAAACATGGAATAATACAGTTCTTTATATGCGTGAACTGCAAACATTTACTTCACCTGAATAGGGTCCATGTTTTGTGGTACAAGCTCTTCAGTAATAGTCCTCTTGCAGACAGATGTAATATCAGTATCAGTAATCTTGCTATTACAAACTTCAGTTTCTCAGTGCTAGTAAAGTACAATTCTGGTTGAGGTGAACTAGTCCTGCTGTAGTCACTACTCTGGTCGCTATGTACTGTCAAAGCCTTTGATGAACTAAACCCGCTCTGTGAGTAAACTGACAGATACCAACTGGATGACTGAGTGAGGTCCTCCGGTCAGCAGTGGTGGCGGCCTAAATACATGCTGTCGAGAGGGCGTTGGCGGCTTGTTCCTTGTGGGTGTGTCTCTGGTCTCTCTCGTGATAGGCGCGCTTGATCTAGCACTTACTAATCGATCTTCGCGTTTCATCTTTGCTGACAGATGTGCTGGCGACAGCTTATGCCAGCACACATTTATTGGAGAATTTAGGTTGTGTAACATGCTGCAAGCTGCAACGTTTTTCAATTAAATACATACCTACTGGTTTTCCCTTCGAATCTGTTCTGTACAGGATTAAAACTTTGTGATCCCATTATTTATCTATTGGATTTTAGCAGTCTAACTTTGTAAAAGTAAACTGCTGAAAACATGTGTTTTGGACACATCTTTACCGGTTTTTACCAAGAAAATTCGATCGGGTTAAGCAAGACAGAGAGAAGCAGGAATTTGAATAATTATAACATAGAAGGTAACGACTTAACCCCATGAAGTATTAAACCATACGAAATTTTAGTTGAAAAGGACATCACATATTTTGTATGATGCTTTTAGACATGTACATTGTTTTATAGTTGAAGCATCAGGGTTGGTTCTAATAAAAATGTGCGAAGCGTTCAGCCACCATTGAGACTGGAGCCCCACCCCTACAAAACACGCATGCACACACACACACACACACACACACACACACACACACACACACACACACACACACACACATTTTAAGAATAGTGGTTTAATTTCTAAACATCAACACATGACAGCTGTAGTATACTCCTATATTTATTTTTAAAAAATATTGCAAAATGTGTCACTGTCAAATATCGACTGGCAGCAATATGAAAACATTTTATGAAGTAATTATGATAAATTCTTACTAATTAGGAATGTTTATGGTCTCATCTATAAGAAGGGATTTGTTGATAGGACACATCCTGAGGCATGAAGAATGGTCGATTTTTAAATGGAAGGAACTCCTGAAGGTAAAAATTGGAGGAGGAGACAAAATCTTGACTACAGTAAGCAGGCTCAAATGAACGTAGATTTAAGTGGTTACGAGGAGGTCAAGGAACTTTCACAGGATAGAATAAAGCAGACAGCTGCATTAAAGCAGTATTAACGTGGTGTGATAACCCTCTGCTGGAAGATTCTAAAAGATATCATCCTGAAACTTCTCTTATTCACTTTAAGTTTTGGCATCTTGTTCACAAGGAATATAATGCTGGCGTACTTTCTAAATATAACTTTTTCCAGTTGCAAGGAACCTGTATAAACAGTTAGATAGTTTAGTCGTGTTGTCCCATCTGAAGCTACTTTTGCCTGAATTTTATGAACAATTTCGAACATAACTTGAATAAAGAAGCTACAAATGCAAATATTAATACTGGTTCAGTTATGTAAATGATGTTCTCTTTATGTGGACAGGTACACTAAAGCAGCTCAACACATTTTTTTCATTACTCAGACAACCAATATAAAAACGTGTTTTTCTAAATACAACCGTTGACATCAGTACACAAATGCATTGTTCCAAAATTTGTAGAAAAAGTATAACTGCATACACTGTAACACCTTGCTCACAACACCCAGTAACACACAGACATGGAGCTTTCCATTGAATGGTTCACCATCTCTTATCTGGTTCCATGCCCAAAGAAGATTTTAAAGCATAATTAGACACAATAAAATCTATTTCCTCAACCAATGGGTATAACCCTGTCCTGATAGACCACATCGTGTATAGAAAACAAAAATTGAAAATTTTACCCATCCCATATGCTCTCTCTGTTATGCTTCCAAATGTTTACAGGGAGTGGTACAAACCCATAGCTAGGACAGATATAATGGATTGAATCCTGTAACCATAGGATGTGCTTTATAAGGAGAATCACAGCTCAGTGTCGTTTCAGAAATAAACAGAATTACTAACTAACATTGACGTATAAAAAAAGATACTCGTCCTGATAGTGATTCGGTTACATTGACCAAATAGGCAGGGACATATCAACTAAGTCGACAGAGCATAAACGCATCTGGCGATTGCGCAATTATGGCACCACATTTGCTGAGCGTGTACCGAGTGAGGGCCACACCTACCATCCATAGTTCCATGCCCTAGACTTAGCAAACAAAGGCCAGAAAATTAATCTGTTAGAAGCGCTACAAATCAACAAACATCTGGCCTAAAGTCATGATTTAATACGACATGACCAAACACAGCTCAGTACTTCCCCTTTTCTAAACTTCACTTAATCTTCTCATATTTTCAATGCTCCCCACATTGAGTTTCATTCCATTCCTCCATTTTTTTGTATTTATTTATCTTATTGTGATTGCATATGTACTACATATATTTTGTTGCGTTTTTCAATTTTATCTTTTACTTTGTTTTTGTACAAATTGCGTAATTTACTTTATTTGGACTGTAAATGTAATTTAAATTTTTAAATAAGGACTGCTTTTTCGACCTCATTGTTAATGTTCTTCTGGTTTGTTCACTTTTTTGTACTGCTGGGACTCAGTGGAATGGTTTTTGGAATTAGAGGGACGCTGTTTTTCCATAAAGAAGCCTCAGCACCAAAATATTAAACGAATTGTACGAACAGTTGCAGAGTCTGGCAGCTGACCAACAAAATAAATAAACATCACATGTTGGCAGTAAACGTAACAGTTAGATAGCACAATTGACATTCATGCACTGGATACAATCACAACCTTAAAATACTCACACCAGAACATTAAATATTCCGTGATTCGCTGGAAACTCAACAATCTACAATAACTTCAAAATTAAAACTGGTTCAAAGGTGATCAGCTCCATACCTGAAGGCTTTTGGAGCAAACTTCCTTACTCTTTCAGCACACTATAAACATGACATGTCAGACATATGATAGGTCAACCATAAATGTCTAAATATTTTACTGTTACTACGTCTGTAATACAAAATGAGGCTGACACACAATATCAGAAATATTACTAAATATAATCATATATTCATGTGTGTAGACAGATTAACTATCACTGTAAATAATAAATTATTTCGTCTCATAATAACGATAGCATGTTGTCCAGTACGTAAACGTAGGAATCTGTCTAGGCCTATCATCGTTTAAAATTTAATTATGGGCGAGTCAAATTACAATAAAATTTGAAGCTATGTTTATATATTCATCTTTACTTTGTCGTTTGTGGGTCTTTTATTACCTGCGCAGTAAATGTTTCCCCCAATATATAATCGTGTCGGTTGTACAAAATGTTTTTGTAGTTAGTAGTAAGGACGCTTGGGCAGCGACCGTACAACAGAAAAAGGAAAAAAACTACGACTTTGCGCGAAGTATTGAAGTCAATAAAATCAGTAAATTTGTCTGGTTTATTGCTTTCGTTCCGCTCCTGAAGACACACACACTCATCATTGGTTTATTTTCAGCCACAGACATCAAGGATCAGATGGACGACGCGGTCTTGGCGGCAACGTTGAAAGGCTGTGTGCAACATCTTCGTCACCTCATCCTTCTCCTCTTCCCTTCACCCTAGTATGTGCGAGCCGTAACTAATCCTGTTTGTGGTCCTCACTGAGTGTGTGCACCTGAAGGTAGCCAGTCGCCCTCACTGACTCTCCCTGACAGTCAAAAATGTGTGTGAAATCTTACGGGACTTAACTGCTAAGGTCATCAGTCCCTAAGCTTACACACTACTTAATCTAAATTATCCTAAGGACAAACACACACACACACACACACACACACACACACACCCATGCTCCGCCGGGACCAGCCGCAAAGTTCACGACTGCAGCCCCCTAGACCGCTCTGTTTATCCCGTGCGGCTGACAGTCAAAGCAATACGTTTCCTTTTACGGCTAATTGGAGCGGTAATGAGTGTTGTAAATGTGTTTTCATTTGCCATTAGACCTTGACAGGACGGTAGGTAGCCGGTCGGGGTGGCCGAGCGGTTCTAGGCGCGACAGTCTGGAACCGCGCGACCGCTACGGTCGCAGGTTCGAATCCTGCCTTGGGCATGGATGTTTGTGATGTCCTTAGGTTAGTTAGGTTTAAGTAGTTCTAAGTTCTAGGGGGACTGATGACCACAACAGTTACGTCTCATAGTGCTCAGAGCCATTTGAACCATTTGACGGTAGGTATACAAACAAGTCGGAATCAATACTAAATGACACTAACTGAAAGGCTGCAGAAGTTCTTATTTGTCTTAAAAGTGTAGTCACTTCGGATACTTCGTTAACCGTCACTATCGTCATTCCTTTGAAAAACCAATAAAAGAGATGGTACATGTTATGTTTAACTCTGGAAAAAGATACACTGTCACGAATTACTGATCTGAATGTTACCACTGTGCCTGATTCTTTTATTTACTTTACGTAATAATTTTTTTTTATATATTCGATGAGATTCTCTGTCATTATATTTAAAAGCACCGAATATTCGTTTTTATTTCTCAGGTCCATCTCAGTATTTTTCTGCGACATATATCCTTTTCCAGCCCATCGATCACCAAATAGTTTTGTTGTCGCTCCATTAGCATGTTTTGCACAATTCTGAACCATTCTTACATTTGATGAGAATTTGGAAATTTATGGTAAGATCCTATGGGACCAAACTGCTGAGGTCTTCGCTCCCTGAGCTTACACACTACTTAATCTAACGTAAATAACTTATGGTAAGGAACACCCACACCCGAGGGAGGACTCGAACCTCCTACGGGGATTTGATGAGAAATAGCAACGCACGCCCCTTGCAAGGAGTAAGATACTAATACCTGGGTCACAAATATGAAAAGTAATCATTTCCTTTCGGAAGTTTTTGCTATTCAATTTGTTGGTTTGCCATTTCTGTCGAAAATCGAACATTTCGTCTCATATTCTTACATTCTGTCTTTTGAGGCTTACCTTCCATCACCTTTCGACGTACAAGCAACACAACGAATCGTACATATAAATTAAGAATGCTCTGTTCATGTTATAAGTCTTAATTTCCCACCAACACCTAATTTACTATCGAGGAAAGAATAACACTTTTTAGTGGACCGTCATTTCTGTGTCTAAGATGAATCATTTACTCTATCGTTTTGAACTGCAGATACTTTAAGCATCAAGACAAACAGACTGCTTGCTTCATTTTCAGCGTACGTTGTTCCTCAGAACAGCTTCAAGTCATTGTGAGAAATCAGCATTTGTTATTCATTTTTTGTGTTGTTTTCGAGCAACGGGGAAGAACGCAATAAATCTTGGTGTACAACCACCCTGATTTCCTTAGCTTGTTTCCCCTGCCATCACAGAAAACGAAATGACAAACGTACGATATCGCACTAGTTTCTTTTGTTATCGTGTTTTCTGCATTAAAATGGATGTGTCTGTATAAATTTACTTACAGCATTGACTAATAATTTAATTCAATACTTTAAATTCCTATGGGGAGTCGTTTTCGAATGGTGATTATGTAGATGCTAAACTAAACTGAGCACTTTCGAAAGAGTGAGAACCACATTATACTTTAAATCAAGAAAATCCCATCGTACGGTTCTACAAATGGTTCAAATGGCTCTGAGCACTATGGGACGCAACTGCTGAGGTCATTAGTCCTCTAGAACTTAGAACTAGTTAAACCTAACTAACCTAAGGACATCACAAACATCCATGCCCGAGGCAGGATTCGAACCTGCGACCGTAGCGGTCTTGCGGTTCCAGACTGCAGCGCCTTTAACCGCACGGCCACTTCGGCCGGCTACCCATCGTACGGGATTGGGTCACTTGTCTGTACTGTGCAAGGCCACTTTCACAAAGGAGCTGAGATCCTGAGCATACCACAGTTAGTAACAACGTGGCATTTCTCTTGTCGTGTGTAGTGGTATGGGAGTCCGATCTGAGATGGGTCCTGACAGACCGCAAATCTTATTTCTTTGCTGTCAGCGTCAGTAAGAGTGTTTCTGATTTATTTACTGTCGTTTAGTTTTATTCGACCGTAAAGGATACGCTAAATTAACGATGTACGGGGTGTTCGGAAATCCCCGTTACAAACTTCTAGGACCTTTAGAGGGGAGTGAGTACACATCATTGTGAATAGGATCCCGCTTCCGGCAACGTACCCAGCCGTTTGAAAATATGCTTTCTAGGTAGGTATGTAACAGGTTAGTTCAAATGGCTCTGAGCACTATGGGACTTAACATCTGAGGTCATCAGTTCCCTAGAACTTAGAACTACTTAAACCTAACTAACCTAAGGACATCACACACATCCATGCCCGAGGCAGGATTCGGACCTGCGACCGTAGCGATCGCGCGGTTCCAGACTGAGGCGCCTATAACCGCTCGGCCACTTCGTGCGGCTGTAACAGAGTAGTCATGGTGGGGTGGTCACGCCCGATCGGCTGATGTCATTTGACGTTTATCCTACCTCTCCTACCTTGTTCGTTCCTCATTCAAGTGTCTATATGTGTCAGAGCAACATGGTTGAGTTTACGTTTACAGAATACACCGGAATGATCTTTCTGTATCTGGAAGCTCACGGGAACTCAGACCTGCTCGTTCCCTTTATTAAGATCGTTCTCTACAACGTCCGACTCCATAGCACACCCCGTTCATAAAGTGTACCTTCACGGTCAGAGGGGGTCTCTGTGGTGCTCTAAGGTGACACCGCGCAAACGATTTGGAAGAGGTCATCCTGCATCACGTTGAAGAGTACCCGAACAATTTCTGTGGTTATTAATGAGTGGAATTGCAAAGCAAGTGATATACTGGGTTACGCGTTATCATTTACTTGTAAAAATGGTCGCATTACCAACGCATCTTCAAATATTTCCAAAGTGACATTTTCACTCTGCAGCGGAATGTGTGCTGATATGAAAGTTCCTGTCAGATTAAAACGTTGTGCCGAGCTTGGAATCGAACTCGGAACCTTTGCCTTTCGCGGGCACTTGCTCTACGTACTAAGCCACCGAGAGAGGTGGCGCTGTGGCTAGCACACTGGACTTGTATTCGGGAGGACGACGGTTCAATCCCGCGTCCGGCCAGCCTGATTTAGGTTTTCCGTGATTTCCCTAAATCGCCCCAGGCAAATGCTGCGATGGTTCCTTTCAAGGGGCACGGCCGACCTCCTTCCCTAATGATGAGACCGATGACCTCGCTGTCTGGTCTCCTCCCCCAAACAACCCACCCATCAACTAAGCCGCCAAAGCACGACTGACACCAGTTGTGACAGCTTCACTTCCGCCGGTATCTCGTCACCTACCTTCCAAAATTCACAGATATTGTGATGGTTGTAGCACGGAAACGGTACGTTTCCGGACATGGATTCCAGTTCAAAACGTTATGTACTCACTCCCCTCTGTTTTCTCGATCAGCTACCTTTTATTACAGAAAGAACTGCGATAAGGTTTCGTGCTGTGGTTATCAGAGGCATACGGTGTGAAAGAAAATTGACTCAATTTGTCATTAGGCACAAAAAAATGCAAAATGGGTTTCACTAGACTGAGCACCCATTCCGCGGCTGCCTGGGGGTTCCTTAATAACTGGTGCGCCTTCATGCGGGCTCCGCTGCAGGACGCGTCTCCGGGACACGTTCCAGTGCACATGCCTCTCCGGTGTTGGCTTACGGCGCCGAAATTCCGACGGGAAGCTCGCGGCCGGCTTTCTCTCTGCCCATGCGGAGAGGTGGATTCCGTGGCCTAATTGCGCTGAAATTTCCCTCCTAGCGCATCCGGAGCCGTGTAATGAGGCATCTTGCGACAACATCGGCCGTGCACCGCGCTTCGGTGCCCCCTGCACGCACCAAGCCACGGATTCTATGAGATGAGATGCTGGTTGACGCATATACTGTAATTTTAGTTTTCCGCATTGAAGTATAGATCTGATCAAAAAGACAAACAATGTGAAAACTGCTGACTTTTCAGGGAATATTGTCAAATGTTCAATTGTGTGTGACTTCCTAAGCGACCAAACTGCTGTGGTCATCGGTCCCTAGACTTACACACTACTTTAACTTAAGCTAAGAACAACACACACACACACACACACACCCAGCCCGCGAGAGGACTCGAACCTCTGGCGGGAGGGGCCGCTCAAACTAGGGAATATTACGAGTTTCTTAACACATTGCTGCTTTTCCTGCAAAACTGCAAGTTAAAACGTCCCAAAACTGAATCATAAAATTCTGATGAGCTTCAACGGCAGTCGACTAAATACTCCTCAGTACGGAATGTTTTATTCCCGACGCGCAGCTGTTCCCTATCTTCCATATGCACTTACAGCTGAGATTAAATTCGGTGCACATTGCACGAGTTACTTCAACGCCTTATCAGTCCGTTTTCAGTCGTAGGTAAGAGAGCAATGACACTACTTCGAAATACAGACACAAATAGCAAGCCTTCGACTCGACATCATAACAGCACTGAAAATCTTATTGTACTACGTCGTGAGAAATGATGCGGAGAATGTACAGCGTGTTCATAATTAGAGTTTCGCTTCTTGAGTCATTGAGACGGAAGGTATTTGCTGTATGAGTACTCAACTTGTAGGAATGACGTTCAGACAGCACGCTGCACGATTTGCGTTGATAGTAGGTCAGTGTCAGGACTTTCGTTGGTTGCCAGTACTGGTAACTATCATCGCTGAAAGGTACACATCTGTATCTATTTTGTTTATTGATTTATTATGTTTTTGTATCTTTTTCGTCATGCAACTGTCTGTCACAAATTTGCATTGCCCACAATGAAACAGCACATCACATTTATTTTATTAATATTGTTATAATTCGTTAGCTTAAAAATGATCAGGTTGAGTTAAATTATGTCTTTAGAGCACAAGGAGGATGTATTTTTGGTGTGAACGGCGTTCAGCCAGTGAGAATTAGACAATGGTGGAACACTACTGGAATCAAGTGAAGACGCATGTTTTGAGTGGTGCATTCAAGGGAGCGATTCAAAACAATTTACGTCGAGATCTGGAAGAAGACGCACCTGCTTGGGTTAACATGTGATATTTGGTTGTGTAAGTGATACACTCGGGCGGGGAACGGCTGCTAGGATAGTTTAACTGTCGAAGGGACTTTAACTTTCGCGAAATATGACCGTGTTCCAGTTCAGAACTTTAATTTTTTCCACTTGCACTCCGGGCTTGAAAGTAGACAGAGCATGAGTTGTTCATTTCTTTATCTTTCGTGCAACAATTTGTAAATCTTCACGCTGAACTCCGAAATATTTTGAGCTGGGGAATATTTCGTTACTGAGACCACGAAATGGACTTACTTCTTGCAGAACTTGGATGACCATTTAGCTTGGGGATTCTGCTACCATTCTTGTAACGCATTTAAGGCAACATTATTGCAATCTAATAAGGTTACCTTTCTAGCCCTGTAATTACTGGTAACTGTAGGACCACATTCATTTGAGATTGCTTACTTAAATAAACGTTATTTATCACAATTATCTGGCGTCACCTACATCAATTTCGGGTGTTAAAATAAAACTCTTTCATTAATTATTCATTTATCTTGTTTAATATTTCTAATTATTTTATTAATTCGTCATTCTAGCCAATGTGTAGACATTTGACTGCAGGATCACAGATACATGAGAGGAAATGAAAGCAAACGTGTACGGCTCGCCCCTACAACATTATCGAGCCATCCTTTTCAAACAGAGCCGTGCATAGCCCAATTATCTAGTTATACCAATACGGTGGTGAAGTCGCCAAGTTACTGTTGCCATGGCTGAGACTGCTGCACGCAATGTGCGGCCTTCAAGCAGTGTCACGACAGCTGAACATTCCGTGGTTCACCGTTCGAAAAGTGATGTGAACCACCTGTGAAATCATATCTCTAGTGCGGTTCCAAGATGATGTTGATGCAGATGGTCTTCACATTGAGGAACATGTGTAATCTGGGACGTAAACATGGTACACAACTTATAAATTTTACTCTCTTATTTGGAAATTAAAATTTGTTTCTTTCCCTTGCGCATGTCGTTACAAATGTTTCCTCAACATTTCATTGTCCTACGATCACTCGTGTTTCATGGGGCCCACTCAAGCAGCGAAAGTTTGTTATAACAATCCTGTATATACGAGGGTTGGAACTTTAATAGTGGCAACTATTTATTTATAGCTAGTACAACATAGATACGTTTTCAAAGTTTTACTGACCTTCAGAGTAGTCACCAGCATTGTGTATAACCCTTCGTCAACGATGTGGAAGTCGTAGGCTACTCTTAGCAGTGCCAGTTGTGCTGACAGTTCTATTGCCCGACAGGTCTATTGCCCGACGAATTTGTAGCAGTTCTGAAGCGAATGCCGTGAAGTGTTTCCTTCAGTTTAGAAATGGAGTTGAACTCACGAGGGCTTAAGTCAGAGGCGTGCAGCAGGTGGTATAGCACTTAGCAGCCCCATCAGTCAAACAAATCAGTAACAGCTTGCACTGTACGTGCTTGAGCATTGTCCTCCAAAATGATGGTCAGGTCCTGCAGAAAGTGTCATCACTTTTGTCTCTCTGCTGTTCCTTTTTGGAACACAACCTACGACCAGCTTAGAATCAATTGTAAATAAATAGTTGCCACTATTAAAGTTCCAACCCTCGTATGAGCGCTAGCTACTCAGACAGGGAGGCGAACGAGAGCTGTATAAATGTATAATCCTAGTTCCTGGTTATTGGCCAGACATATCTACTGAAGACTGTGTGTGCGTATGCGTGTAAAAAATGTAGTATTCTTCCATCTCAGCTATTCTCGCATTTCTGCCATGGAAGTAAATCACCGTTATGGAAGGAGCGAAACCTTCGCATCAACAGAATCGATACCTCAGTTCTTTTAGACCTAGCTTGAATGTGGTTGAACTTCCAACTACATTTCGGGATTAGTTGCAAGTGTAGTGCTCCAGAACGGATTGTCACTATCAAAATACTACCGTTAGCCATCTACCTGCGTAACATATTCCTCAAACGAATACCTCTGTAAATAGAGTGGTTGGTAGCTGGAAAACCGCGCAGAAGTCAACCACTTCTCGTTTCATGGCCCTCTGGGAATTTTGATCTGCCTCTCGCTTTTGCCAAACACCGAGTGCACTTATTTGAATTACTAATAGCTGTGTAAATTGCATATAACTCGGAATTTCTATATTCTGACACACGGAATTCAGGTCTTCTGTTAGCGACTGCGTTCGCCGTGAATTTTTGTACTGCACAGTGCAATCCTCGTTATTTCCTTTCAGTGAATCATGCCATCTGGGACATGCTCAGGCATGCTGGAATACGCGATAATGAAAACATTAAATCAGTACCTGCAACAGAGGAAACATAAATCTTCCTGAACTTCATTCCGTTGATCTCTGTGGGTGCTCATGTGACAGATATTCAAATAGATCTTTGAAGTTAATGCGTCTCATAGCATGTTGGATTTTGTTGTAAACAGCCTCTCGTAAATACGTCTGCCACAACAGTTTCAGAAATACATAACTGATATACAGTTTCATCGGTGGGCAGCATTAAAAAAAATTTCTTTATTCTTCAATACATGATACATAAGCAACCCACCACCTACATTAGTGGGTCCTAATTGATACTAATGCAATTATTACTACTTCAGATTTTTACTGTTATTGGAACAACGGTAAACAGTTTAACGGTGAATAAACCGCTTGTATATCAATTTCTTTCTATGAATCCGAAGAAATTCGCGATCAGCAATATTCATTGCTTAGCAGCTTCACACGTTTTCATTTCACTTCGGATTCATAAAATAGATGAACTGTGATTTGCGAGGGCCTGGTAAGGGAACATGTTTTGAGTTATTCATAAATGAACTAAGATACGATCAAGCAAGCTACTGAAATTTCTGTAAAATGCAATAGACCAATCTAAAATATTAAACTTGCAGCTGTGTGTTTCTCTGGGTTAGTAAGGTACGATGAAAATATGAAGGAACTGTGTTGCATGTGTGTGTTTCTTTAGGTCTTCTATAGTTAACAACGCAGGATGAAAATATGAAATTGATGCAACGACTTTTCACCATCAGTCTGAGAGTTCCAGGTGTGCACACCACCAATGCAATGCCAAAATAACCATTAATTTTAACACTAAATATGACAACAAAGAAACCCCATTTGTTCTGCTGCTTCCTTCATTTCATTGCTGGAACATAGATCATATGTAAACTGTCAGTGTTGACGTGTTCATTTCTGTAAAAAGAGCTAAATCGTCTTCACAATTAGAAATAAAATAAAAGTAGTCGTTGGTAATCGCAAGATGCACGTTGTCCTTCTCGTGATGTATTCGGTATCCCAGCTTGAGATCACAGCCGTTTTAATAAATACTGTTTACAGAATCTTAAGGAAGGAAGGAAAATAGAATTCCTGTTTAATTTTACAATGTCTAACGGAACAGACAATGCTGATGTTCCACAGCTGTGTTAAATATTACGGACTTATTAGCAATATCCGAATAAGTTTCGTAGAATACGTGTAGGTTGTGTGGTTCGAAGTAGGAATGTTTCAACTGCATTTTGACAAAACAAACTAATTTTTAACAAATAAATGTAATGCTGAAAACGCCATTGAATTAGGACTACGTTTACAATTAAATTGCTCATATCGTATTTAATGTGTCACTCATCCTTCCCTGAACCTGCTGATGTATTTGGGCAAATAGAAGAAATTTAATGCTTATATACTGCGCCGCTGCGGAGCCCGCTCTGAAGACAAATTGCTTTACAGTGGAAGGCAATCCATGCTGTGTGTGAAGCAGATTAGCGCTATAAACTTTCGCAGTCTCGATGCTCTGCGCTCAGGACTGTATGTTACGGGCAGTCTGACAAACCGAACGTTTAAAGAACCGGTTAAAATTAACAGAATAAATCAGAGCTTGTTTAATTCGGAGCGGAAGCCGCTGTTTCCTACAGATTCCAATTAGTCTCTTAGCGAGAGACTGTTATAAACGTGGCCCATTCCACTTGGCCAGTTGGCGGCTTCTGCTGTGGTAATTTTTCTTAATTTAGGGCGGCTATACGTACAGGTCTTTCAAAAGGAATTTTATTTCAAACTGTGTGTTATGAAGACAGTTTTTCTTTATTGTTTCTACACAAAATGATAAATGAAACAGTCAGAATATTTCTCCGCTGCTATGTTCTGAAACGAGTAAATACGGTACAGTTCCTTCTCGAACAGGTACACTGTAGTTGGTCCGTAACACATGAACCGTTATTATTTGTATTCACGTTAATATTCCAATTATAAATTTGAAATAAATTCACATGTGCTCTAAGGTAACGAAATGAAAGAAAACGTGCAAAACAGTGAATTAACACGCCCCAGATTCAGTCAAAGGCTGTCTGTGGCGAGGGAATCGTTCGTTTTTTTTTATACGATAATCACCATAATAGCATGCTGAATACCTCCTTAGTGGCTAAGTAGGAACTATAATTTTCATAACTTTTCGATATCAGTGAAAGGTTAAGAAATACTTAAACTTTTTATTACAATCGCATGATAATAGTGCTAGAAAGAAATAATAAAGTTGTTTAGTTGGAATCTTCACCTAATTCCCGCTATAAGTTTAAGGCACAGATGATTCGATGAAACAGTCGGTATAAATGTTTTTTCCTCGTCATCAGTGCTATAACTGGTTGTGTTACTCTTGTTTTTATAGTGGTCGCCGTATAGAGCTGTAATACTTTATAGTAACTGTTATAAAGAAGTTGCAGAATATGTAAAATTCATTATATTTAAATGCATATCAAACTTCAGAATCCTGTTCAAATGCAATCACTATTCAGTACAGTCAGCAAAAAAAGTCACCGACAGACTGGGCACTTCATCTTATCGGTTAGTCTGAATACTTCTGTTGAGCACTGGTTGCCTTCTGATTCTGGTTTTAGAAATGGGGTAATAGAATACTGTGTTTTTCACTTCAGCGTTACGGGCCGTGCAAAATATGTAACTGTGAGACAACAGTATCCTAATCCCTTGGATTAGAGAATGGACAAAAGGACGTTTTTTCAGTAATAAGAAGTTTGTGCAGGTGGCAACGAAAAAAATACAGGAGGTCGCTAGAACAAGATTTGAATTCCAATCATTAACTGTTACTTCAGCCATCAGCCAAACACATTTATTAATGACAAGAGTCTACCATCCAGATATTGTTAGGGAACTGTCAAAACTTAAAGAGTATAATGTCCATTGCAAATTTTAGAATCGGTATGCGATTTAGTTTCGCACAGACTTTCATTCGATAGTCAGCTCTTGACTGCAAAAAAATGGCTCTGAGCACTATGGGACTTAACATCTGAGGTCATCAGTCCCCTAGAACTTAGAACTACTTAAACCTAACTAACCTAAGGACATCACACACACCCATGCCCGAGACAGGTTTCGAACCTACGACCGTAGCGGTCGCGCGGTTCCAGACTGAAGCGCCTAGAACCGCTCGGCCATTCCGGCCAGCTCTTGACTGCAGTTACATCCCATACATCGAATGCGATTGTGAGAGTAACCTACGTGACTTAAAGCCAGTGACCTGCAGCTATTCTAGTGTTGGTAATTATACAATATTTATTTTCCATATGGCTTCTGTAATCAGAAGGACAATACTTAAGACATGTCTCACATACAGGACGTGCGAGAGAGCAGCATTCCAACAGCACCTAACAACATACATCTAACCATTGCCAACACCCTTTGTAAATTTCGTTGCCGCTCGGGATTAGCCGAGCGGTCTAGGGCGCTGCAGTCATGGACTGTGCGGCTCGCCCCGACGGAGGTTCGAGTCTTCCCTTGGGCATTGGTGTGTGTGTTTGTCCTTAGGATAATTTAGGTTAAGTAGTGATGACCTTAGCAGTTAAGTCCCATAAGATTTCATACACACACACACACATTTAACTTTCGTTGTAGTCACTCCACTAGCGAACAATTTCTTTTCCTTGCTCATCAACTACATAAGCAAAAGTGCGCCAGTTTTCGTCCCCTTGATGTAAAAAAAAAATCTTTTGACCGATCGTGGTTTCTTGGGCTAATGTTCAGGCTGCAGACTTACTATGCTCTCTCAGTTAATTATGTACGCCTTACAGCATCGTTCTTCCACCACCGGCCTACGTAGGTTACGATCAGCCACACCACCTCCTGCATTTTTTCACCCTACTTCCGGTGTGACAAAAGGCTCTGTCCTATCACCCCTTCTTTATATCATGTACATGGCTGGCATTTTCGAGTCCTTCACCCCCCCCCCTCGCCCCTCCCCCTCGCCCCTCCTTAGTACCACCTACAATACGCTGACGGCGCCGGCTACCTAGCTACCCAGCACCTTGAGACCCTCCCATGACTCCTTGTCACCTCACTTGAACCTCCTGCTACAGTTGCGTAATACGTGGGAACTTAAAGTAAATCAAAAGAAAAACCAAGTCACCTTTTTTGGCTCTACCTCTCGCGATTTCTGTAGTCCAGATTTCCACCTCTCTGTCTGCAAAAAGGTTTAAATGGCTCTGAGCATTATAGGACTTAACATCTGAGGTCATCAGTCCCCTAGAACTTAGAACTACTTAAACCTAACTAACCTAAGGACATGACACACATCCATGCCCGAGGCAGGATTCGAACCTGCGACCGTAGCGGTCGCTCGGTTCCCGACTGTAGCATCTAGAACCGCACGGCCACTCCGGCCGGCTCTCTGTCTGCAGCCAACTCATTCCTCTCAGTGACACAGGAAAGTATTTAGAACTAAAGCTTGATAGAAAACGTACATGGAATGTCTGCCTCCTTATCATTAAACACATAGCTCGAAACCGAATAAAACTACTAATAGGCAGCACCTGTGGCCCACATCCTTCTACCACTATCAGCAACGTAAACATCTCCCCCCCCCCCTCCCCTCCTGAAATCTACAAATCCTTTTATATCATAGAATGACATCAACTCAGTCTTGATTCTGCATTCCGGCCGCGGTGGTCTAGCGGTTCTAGGCGCTCAGTCAGGAACCGCGCGACTGCTACGGCCGCAGGTTCGAATCCTGCCTCGGGTATGGGTGTGTGTGATGTCCTTAGGTTAGTTAGGTTTAAGTAGTTCTAAGTTCTAGGGGACTTAAGACCACAGATGTTGAGTCCCATAGTGCTCAGAGCCATTTTTTTTGATTCTGCATCCACTTACCTTCCTCTTATACCATCTCGTCCGTTTCGCATACCTTCTTCTCCTCCTGGCGTTCCTTCCAAATGAACACCTTAATCGCAAATACCGTCGGTACCGTTACCAGTAATCACAAATCCAGGTATCCTGCTGCGCCACTTCATCCATATGCTACCTTTCAACTATTTCCGTGCCTTACTTATCCTCTCTCACCAGAAATTCAACCAAATCCCACAACCAAGAGAATAAATCGATACCCAGATACACGCTTCCTTCCAGCCGTAGTCAACAACACTTCACCTCACTTCATCCTTCCATTTATTCACTTCTCCACCCTCCACTTCAATACCTATCAGTTGAGCCGGCCGCTGTGGCCAAGTGGTTCTAGGCGCTTTAGTCTGGAACCGCGCGACCGTTACGGTCGCCGGTTCGAATCCTGCCTCGGGTATGGGTGTGTGTGATGTCCTTAGGTTAGTTAGGTTTAAGTAGTTCTAAGTCTAGGGAACTGATGACCTCAGATGTTAAGTCCCATAGTGCTCAGAGCCATTTGAACCTATCAGTTGCTTCCTTTGATCCCACAGGACCCCTGTTGTAGCACTCATAATTCCACCTTCATCATGACTAGGATCATTTCATGCACCACCAGCATCACCTCAGCTGCATCTTTATCATCTCTCATTGCATTATAATTTTTGTGCAAATTTGTATCAAAATTAAATCAGAATTGTTAGACTGTACTGGCGGGATGGTATCATCTAAAAAATCTTAGCAACTCAAGGCTGTGGTTCAAAAGAGAAAAAAATATTGTTACGGTTATGTCGGAAGCATAGTAATACTAGAACTCGACGCAAACGCAAAACAAACTTAGTTTCCGTGCAACTGCTGTGAATAAGTGACGAATCTTGCACATTAATCTGTAAATTTCGCCACTTCTTCATAGCCGTCGCAACCTACATCCTAACTGTATTCAAGTCTTAGTCTCCCTCCACAGTTCATACTCCCGTGGATCCCTCTAGTACTAAACCGTAGCGGTCGCGCGGTTCCAGACTGTAGCACCTAGAACCGCTCGGCCACTCCGGCCGGCGAAAAATCGTACAGATTTCATCATTGAGAAAGCAGGATAACAAACATGAATCACATTCATGATTGACACAGGTCACACTCGCAACATAAATATCAGTATCAGACACTACTCCTCGGCCACCAATGCGCATTTGCACCTGTTATTCTTGCTGGCTTCGCCGGCCGCTGGTGGCCGAGCGGTTCTGGCGCTACAGTCTGGAACCGTGCGACCGCTACGGTCGCAGGTTCGAATCCTGCCTCGGGCATGGATGTGTGTGTTGTCCTTAGGTTAGTTAGGTTTAAGTAGTTCTAAGTTCTAGGGGACTTATGACCTCAGCAGTTGAGTCCCATAGTGCTCAGAGCCATTTTTTTTTCATGCTGGCTTCCAAACTGTTTAGGAGTCCTTGGCGGGGGGGGGGGTGTATCCGCCCATGTTCGCTATAAAACAACGTCCGCCAGAAGCATCCCAGTAATGATCTGTAGGCTTTCTGTCCAGGGATTACGCAAGCCATTCCCTCCCGTTCAATATTTTCACTTCTAGAGTTTCCGACGCCTAAGCGTCGTTCATAAACAGAAAGCCTGCATCTACCGCACTCCTAAACCGACGAACATGATCCCAGAATTACGAAATTTATTGTGACTAGGACCTGCCGCCGGAAAGACCGTTCGCCTGGTGCAAATCATTTTAGTTGACGCCAGTTCGGCGACATACGTATCGACGAGAATGATTCGATTATGAAGGCGACACAATACCTAGTCTCCGAGCGTAGAAAATCCTCCGACACAGACGGAAATAAGCCCGGGTCCGCCGCATGGCATTCTGCCACACCGACCATCAGGTGTGGAGGCGGACAACCAGAATATTGTACTGCAATACTGTTGTGCTACAAAGGTACCTCTGACAAGGATATGCAACGATGTTTGGCCATTGTGCATAATGCCTGCTCTCATCGTAACTCCTTGACCATACCGATGACGTTAGGAAACATTCTGCGGTGTGTAAAGTGTTCTCATCTCTCTCCACACCAAATGGTGGCCAGAGCCACTTGCCATATTGAATCGGGATTCGTCGGAGAACATCACTCTGGACCACTCTTGGTGAACCAAACCAACACGCACCCTTTACCAACGAACTCTTTCTCGAAGACAGCGTGGTTGAAGTGGAATGCATTTTACAGTCTTCGTATATACAAACCAGACAGATTTAATCGCCGCGAAATGGTTCGGGCAGAGACACGGTTGCAAGGTATACAGCGAACTGCCTAGGGGTGAGATGTGTGTTCCTTTACGCCAGTATGGATACGTACCGATCCTCTTACGGTGTGGTGGTCCATCTATGATCACTGGCACGCTTCCACATACCACTTTAACCTTCAGCAGCCATTTTTAATTGCTATATTACACTTTCGTACGCACTCATATCTGTGGGCACACTAGTGACAGTTTGACCAACACCGAACCGTCCAATTGCTCGTCCACGATCGTAAACGTTTGAATGATGTCTTGCAGATATGTTGCTGTACCACGTGGAATGTTGCACTGTCGATTCCACAACAACCTTTCGTCAAACATCGAACTCCCTGAATTTTCGAATGCATACAGAGCATTCCTCCACAGGCTTTGCTGCAGTTAACACGTCCCGCCCCCCTACATTTCGTTTCAGTGTCATCGGTCGTGTGTTCCTTGGCAATAATTGGTTGTTCTGTAATAATTGGCAGTTGTTCGTTAGCAAGTGTCATTTTTTCCGTAGCATATTGTTAGGCAGTGTAATAATGTGTAGCTTTTTTCTGAAAAGGTCAGTTGCTTTACATCCTGTGTACCCGAAAGTTCTGAACAGTAACATTTACTGTAGAACAACATAGAATTGGCAGGTAGTCTGTGTGTCGACTTTCCTGTTTCAAATTGCTGCCACCCTCAGCGACCCCGAAGTTGTGACGCTATAACTGTCTGATTATGCGTTGTTGTGTTGCCTGTGTGAGAAGACGAATAATTGATTAATAACATAATTGTACTTACATTTAAATTCATTATGCAATATGAAACACGATGACTAATGTTTAATGTTGTGAAAGTAATTTTTCTTTTGCTCATTGCATTGTATTACAACAGCATTACTTTAAATTAGCATTCCTTGCAACAGGTACGCACTGCATTTGAAGATGGACATCTGTATAACGGGCATCCACTAACTTACGTTACTTATGACTGAAATTTGTACCATAGCAGCCGGTCGGTATGAGACCTACGGGCCCAAAAGCTGTCAGCATGGAAGACAAACCAATAAAACATTACGCCTCCTACGTCGACTAACTCCACAGTGCCTCCCTAGTTTGTGTGTGCTCCTGAGATAAGCGTCCAACTGTATTTAGCTCACGGCGGAATTCAACGTCAGTTACGTAAAGAACATCTTCAAATATTGTCTCTGTAAGTATTTTTGTTTGTTACTGAACCGGAAAACTTATGTCTTAATAAGTTCTTAACATTAGTTGACATTTCTGGATTCGGCTGTTGGTTGCTAGATGCATGTTACCTAAAATAGGCTAAGAACCGCGGGCCATACGAATACTTGATTCGGGACGCAGTTTGACGACCACTGGTTTAAAGGGTTAAAATGTGTGAGAGGACGAATGCAGTGGGCTCGGCTCGTATTTTGGTGACCTGAGTTGGCCGTTCCGCCAGAGAACCGCGAATGCTCTCAGCGGCTGCCGGACATACGCGAGTAATTGCAGGAGACGTTGCCGGCCGCCGGCGATGTTAGTGCCGTGCCGTGCCTCGCCCCGCCGTGCCGTGCGTAATTATTTAGCGCGGCCGGGATCAGCTTGCGCAGGCTGCCAGTGGGCGGGGCAATTACAAGTGCAGGCGCTCTGATTGCACGCCGCCGCAGTTATGGCAATTAGCGCGTCCGCACCGCCGTGCTGCGTCCGCGCCAATCACGGAGCGCCATCAGATTGGGCGCATGCCTGCTAGAGGTAACAACAACGCTCCAGGCGAAAAAAACCAGCGTCCGCTGCTCCGTCCTGTGGTGTACGAGACTCACAAGAGAGCTGCGTGTGACAATTTGTAAGAGTTCTGTCAGTGAAAGTCCATATGATTTCTGCGTTGTCAGCGCTACAAAAAATGTTGTTCTTGCTGTTCTTCCTTATACTCCGAGGTGACAAGTCATGGTGTAGGGATACGCACATATACAGATGGCGGTATTATCGCGTACACAAGGTATAAGAAGACAGTGCATTGGCAAATTTATCAGTTGTACTCCGGTGATACATGTGAAAAGGTTTCCGACGTGATTATGGCCGCATGACGGAAATTAGCAGATTTTGCACGCGGAATTGTAGTTGGAGCTAGACGCATGGGACATTCCATTTCGGAAACAGTTAGGGAATTCAGTATTCCGAGATCCACAATTTCAAGAGTGTGCAGAGAATACCAAATTTGAGGCATAACCTTCCACCACGGACAGCGGAGTGGCCGACGGCCTTCACTTAACGACCGAGAGCAGCGACGTATGCGTAGAGTTGTCAGTGCCAACAGACAAGCAACACTGCGTGAAATAACTGCAGAAATCAGTGCGCGACGTAAGGCGAACGTATCCGTTAGGACAGTGCGGCGAAATTTGGCATTAATGTGCTATAATAGCAGACGACCGAGGTGAGTGAGTGCCTTTGCTAACGGCACGACGTCGCCTGCAGCGACTCTCCTGGACTTGTGACCATACCAGCTAGACCCTAGACGACTGAAAAACCATGGCCTAGTCAGATAAGTTTCAATTTCAGTAAGAGTATGACGCAGACCATACGAAGCCATGGATCCAGGGCGTCAACAAGACACTGTGCAAGGTGGAGGTTGTTTCAAAATAGTGTTGGCTGTGTTTACACGGAATCGACTGGATCCTCTGATCCAACTGAACCGATCACTGTCTGGGAAAGGTTATGTTCGCCTACTTGGAGACCATTTGTAGCCATTCATGGACTTCATGTTTCCAAACAACGATGAAATTGTTACAGATGACAGTGCGTCATGTCACCTCATGTCACCGGACAACAGTTTTTCGCGATTGGTTTGAAGAACATTTTGGATATTTCTAGCTTTAATTTGGCCATCCAGATCGCCCTATATGAATCCCATCCGACATTTGTGGCACATAATCGGGAGGTCAGTTATTTGCACAAAATCCTGCTCTGGCAACGCTTCCACAATTACGGACGCTATAGAGGCAGCTAGCTCCATATTTCTGCAGGTGACTTCCAACTACTTGTAGAGTCCATGTCATGTCGAGTTGGTGCTGTACGCTGGGCAAAAGAAGTTGCGATATGGTACAAGGAAATACGCCATGACTGTTGTCACCTCTGTATAAGACCGGCCGGAGTGGCCGAGCGGTTCTAGGCGCTTCAGTCTGGCACCGCGCGACCGCTACGGTCGCAGGTTCGAATCCTGCCTCGGGCATGGATGTGTGTGCTGTCCTTAGGTTAGTTAGGTTTAAGTAGTTCTAAGTTCTAGGGGATTGATAACCCAGATGTTAAGTCCCATAGTGCTGACAGCCATTTGAACCATTTTGAACCTCTGTGTAAGTCTGAACCCAAAAGACGTTACCCATTTTCGTGGCTGTTTCTAGAACGTGCATAAATCTTCTGCATAAGGAGTAGTATTTTAGGTGTATGTCAGTGTCATATAGTTGACTGTAATATGTGTTTCTTTGCAGTACACAGAGTTGCGATGTATTTTTGGTGGAAGACTGTTGAGACCATCTTGAGAGTTTTGGGGCGTAACCTAGTACATTGACGCAAGGAGCTGTCATCCACATTCCACTAAAACTGTCACCACCGTTGTGATTCGAACCTAGCATACCCTAGTGCCCGTTAACTCTGCTATAGCCGCGGGTCGTATATACTGGCCTTGCACCAAATTATAATTTTAAGCTTGGTAGTTATACTGGTATGTTGTTAGCTGTGGAGTAATTTTGTGTCATGACGTGTCATATCTGAATATTGATGATTAATTTTGGTCAGACGCTGTATGTGGAATGCACGGTCTGCGTCGTGAGAGCCAGGCGAGCACGCTGCTGACGAATGTCTAGTGGTCATGGCTGCTCACCAGGGGTAGATTCATCTTGTTCACGTTTGTGAACGTGCAGCGCAAACTCTTATAGAACCTTATATAAACATCATGCATGCATACATACATACATACATACATACATCCTCGTTCCATAGATCATTGATAAGACATTTCGTAATAATGTGGAATGTGAATGAAAATAGGCATAGTAGGCTGATTTACTGATACATTTATCACCAAAATTTGCAATAACCATAATAGCATAAGCAGCTGAACCTAACTGTTTCAGTAGATCATCGATGTGTTTCTTCCAATTCAATTTTTCATCACTGCACACACCCACGAATCTGGAATATTTTGCGTTAGCAACAGGCTTCTGTTCATAGTCTATATTTATCAATGGCTTTATGCAATTTACTGTACAGAATTGTACATAATGTGTTTTCTCAAAATTTAATGAGACTCCATTTGCACAGAACCACTAAATAATTTTCTGAAAGACATCGTTTACAATTTCTTCAGCTGATTCTTGCTTGTTAGGTGTGATAACTATATTTGTATCATCATGAAAAAGAACTAGCTTTGCATCTTCATGAATATAGAGTGGCAAGTCAGTAATATGTATTTGGAACAATAGGGGACCCGAGACTGAACCCTGTAGGACACCATTCTTTATACATCCCCAGTTAGAGGACGCTGCTGATTTTTGCAGACTATCTGTATTGTTAATTTCAACCTTCTGCATTCTTACAGATAAATATGAGTTAACCATTTGTGCACTGTCCCACTCATACCACAATACTTCAGCTTATCTAAAAGAATTTGATGGATCACACAATCAAAAGCCTTTGAGGGATCACAAAATATCCCGATAGGTGATGTTCTGTTATTCAATGCATTTAATATTTGATCAGTGAAAGCATATATAGCATTTTCTGTTGAGAAGCCTTTCTGAAAACCAAACTGACATTTTGTTAGTATTTCATTTTTACAAATGTGTGATGCTACTCTTTAACACATTATTTTTTCAAGAATTTTGGATAAAGCTGTCAGAAATGAGACTGGGCGGTGGTTGTTAGCGTCAGACCTATTCCCTTTTTTATGCAGTGGTTTAACAATAGTGTATTTCAGTCTGTCTGGAAAAATGCCCTGTTTCAGTGAGCTGCTACATTTGGGCTGCGGATCCTACTATATGTTGGGAACAAGCTTTTAGTACTATGTTGTAAATGCCATCAGTTTCAGTATTTCCATATACTGCCTTGCATTTTCTGACTTCTTGTTAACAAACTTTTCATTCCGTTTGATAGAAATACAGTCTTTTTGTGCTCTCAGTTGCACTGTTTCCCTTTTAACAACATTCCAAATTGTTTTAATTTTATAATCAGATGTGCTAATCTCAGACATAATGCACATACTTCTGGACTTTTTAGTAACTTTTCTTAATACAGTGCAGAAGTTTTTATAACGTTTCACTGTTTCGGGATCATTACTCCTCCTAGCTACGAGATACATTTCCCTTTTCTGGTTACAAGATATTTTATCCCTTTTGTAAGCCATGGCTTTTTACATGGTTTCTTACAATCATATTTCACTGTTTTCTTAGGGAAACTGTTTTCAAATGTACTCACAAAGGTATCACGAAATAGATTAAATTTTAAATTAGCATCAATTCCCTGTACATTTCATCCCAGTGTAACTATTGCAAACTTTCCCTAAATTTTGCAACTTTTAAATCGTTTATTGAACCCACTATTTTGGAGGACTGTTTTCATTACTGTGTGGATCTATGTCATGTACTGTAACTAGCTGTGCATCATGATCAGACAGACCATTCTTAACAGGAAAAGCTTTTATTTGATTAAATTTATCTTGATCTATGAAAACATTAACTTAAATATAGTAGTCACGATGTGACAGAAAGCTTGTAGGTGCGGGGAGAAGAATCACCCGCGACGTCTTTTGTCGATGATTGCTCGGAGTGTTTGATTGGAAAGCTATTGAGCGGCCAGAGGGACGCGTTGTCTGAGATGGCGTTCGTTCATCTCGGAAAATTTCGTGATTTGCGTAGAAATTTCAGCCAACAAAAATACAGTTTGTGTTACGGCGCAAAGTCAACACTGGCACGCCAGTCGGGAACGACAAGAAAGGGAAGGCTATGAGAAGACATCAGCCAATCGCACGCTGACCGACCTCACTGAAGCACGACAACGTGACAGCAGCTTCCCCTATGTCAAGAGGACATATGCGCCGCGCCCGACTGGTGGTGGCGCCCACTTGGACAGCAGCGTCAACGTTAGCCATTTCGTTAGGACACTCTATGTAGCACAGACTTGCGTTGTTGAATCATCTTAAAATAGCGTACGCCTTTTTGTGAACAAAATAAATCATTACTCGATTAACTACTACATATCACATCTACACATACGGTACACTGGTAAAAACGATTGGTTAGGGCTACACGATGTTGTATTCATATTACGTGTACGTGTGAAAGTACTGTGAAGTCAGCACCGAGAAAGAGGCACCGCTTGTGGTTGATTGTATCGGACTGTACATTTTTATGCCGTTGGAACTCTGCTACATTGTGCCTGCCTAGTTTTCCAGAGTCTGGTAAGCAGCATACTCTTTACACGCTTTACGCAGGACTAGTATAACATGCCCCTCTCCCCGAAAAAAATGCTCGAGCTAAAAGCTCTCATCAGAACAGATATTGATGTGCTGACTGGCCACAAATCGGCTTTTCCAGAGAGTTGCACTTCAATTTGCATTAAGGGCATGGGAGGATGCGTATGAATCCATCTGTAGAGGTAACGCATTTTCCGGAGACAATAACCTACCGTCATTCAGAACGACGGCATTTAGCATAATTATTTGGCGCCATTTGATTATAAGAGCACTGCCAGATTTACTGAATCACTAATACTTCCAGCAACAACTATCGAATTAACCCATTACTGGCCATTGTCCCTTTTTTGGGACGCGTATATTTTACTTATTTCTACGTAAGCAATGGAGCTTTTAGCCTTTATTGTTGCACCTGTAGGTTCAACTAACTGCTATAATGCCTGTAAATGTAAAATAAATAACTTTTTTCTATGTACTTCAGGTCAGGAAAATTATAAACTTGCCGATTTTTTGTTCTCGCACTTGGCAGCACTGTATGTCTGCTGGTAGTTCCTGGACGACAATGAGCTGTGATTTAGTTGTCTGGGCGTGTTTGTTATGTACATATGGATGTCCATGTAAGATTAAGTATACTTCAGATTTTTTCAAGTAAGTGCAATATCGATATATTTTATGCGTCCCAATAATGGGACAATGGCATGTTACACTATCATTTATTGTTGATGTGCCTTATCCTTGTATAATCGTATTATACAGAGAAGAATTGCCTTTTACGTTCTTTATATCTGCCCTTTTTTTCATGTTGTATTCGAATTTTAAGATTCCAACAGGATAAACACATGCCGCGTGGACTTACACTTGAAGAAATTGTAGCAGAACTAGCGAACCATCAAGAGAGTGACGATGAAGATGATGACGTAGAATTGGCGATTATTTCACCCGATGCAGATGTAATAACAGATGAAGACATTGACCAAAAAGGTATTGAACAATGAGTTTGTTGTACAAGATGTAGCCGGTACTTTAGAGAGAAGCTCTCACTTTATGATGTCCGACAGAGAATAGTGATGTTTTACCTATCAAAGAAAACAGGATCAGTACCAAAACGCAGAGGACCACAAGGAAGCAAATTGATGGGAGGACGGGTGAACACAGCTGTACGACTAGATCCAGGAAATCATTTCATTATGTGAAGTAAAATACAGAAGAGAGTAAAACAGAAGAGATGTGCTTACTGCAAGAAAAAAAACAAAAAAAATTGTGGTAGTTGCAATGTTGGTGTACACGACACGACAAGTGTTTTCTTTCATTTCATACTGAATAGACATTCAATAATATTAAAACATTCTTTATTTATTGTTTGTGTTGTTTCTTATGATACTATGCATGGAGAATAAGGTTGTGAATTTGGATAGCACATTTAGCCAATGTCCCAAAAATGGGACGGTCTGTAGTTTTTGTTCTAATAAACTGAAAATTTTCAAAACATCTTTTTATTCAATTAATCACTCAATGTAACGTATTTATGTATAAAAGTTTGCAAAAAATGATCCGATAGAGCTTTGGGCAGTAATGGGTTAAGGAAGCGGTAAAACCCAAACTGCAAACCTTGTAGCAGTTAATGGCTAGAGCAATATTCCAACACAGGTTTGTTCACCCACATGTGAACGATAGATAACACACTGATCAACCATAACATTATGACCACGAACCTAATATCGGTATATACCGTCCAGACGATAGCAGCTCACTAGGCGAAAAGTGACGGCCAGTCAGTCACATGCGCGGTGCATGTCGTATCAGTGAGCGTGCTTTCCGCGTGTAGAACGGCAAAAACGCGCCATCTATCTGAGTTTGACCGAGGGAAGATTGTAATGGCCCGGAGGCTCCGCACGATCATTTTGGAAACTGCACGACTTGTCGGGTGTTCGAGGAGTCTGTAGCGAGTGTCTTCAATACGTGGCGTAAGCAAGGTGAAACCACATCCAGACGTCGTCCTGTTGGGCGGCCACTCTTCATTACATCCAGCTTGTCTGTCGTCGCAGGTGGACTGACTGGTAAAACGAGTCAGGCGGCGAACAGTACCAGAACTAACATCAGACTTTAATGCTGGGCAAACTACAAGTGTGTCAGAACACACAGTGCAACGAAAACTCCTAACGATGGGCCTCCGCAGCCGACGACTCATGCATGTGCCAATGTTAACACCACGACATCGGCAACTACGACTGAAGTGAGTACGTGACCATCAGCATTGGACGTTGGCGGAGTGAGAGAGTTTTTCATGGTCTGATAATTCCCAATACTTTCTTCATCGTACCCATCGGAGGGCGCGAATCCGTCATTTTCCAGGGGAACAGCTTCTTGACACCTGTACTGTGGAGCGGAGACAAGCTGGGGGCGGCTCCATTATGCTCTGGGGAACATTCACGTGGGCATCCATGGGTCCAGTGGAGCTCGTGCAAGGCACCATGACGCCCAAGGAGTATCGTACATGATGATCATGTTTGCTGACGACACTGCTTTTTTTCAACAAGATAATGCGCCGTGTCACAAGCCCAGGAGTGTAACGGAGTGGTTCGAGGAACACAGTAGCGAGTTCCAGTTGGTATGCTGGCCCCCCAACTCACCAGATCTGTATCCGATCTAACTAGTCTGGGATCTTGTGATGTTGTTTTACGTTGCCATGTTTCCCTATGAAGACGATGTTTTTATATACTTTGAAGTCATGGTAAATGGGTTTTAACAAACCTTCCATTTTGCAACTGATTGGCTGTTTATTATTTCTAAAAGATGAAGATATATGAACGGTCTTTGCTGATTGTCGTACGGTACACTGAAATAGATAAAATAGAATCAAGTGAAAATTAAGATAAGGAAGACAGAAAAAATTGTAAACATCGAAAATATAGTCATGAGATTCTCCTGTGCTGTCAGTTTCCGTCCTCATAGAGAAACAAAGAGAGAAGAAAAGAACTGATCAATGTTACACTTATCCATAAAATATTATTATATTATTGAATATTATATATTAACATATTATTGTTATATTATTGTATATTATTATTATTATAGGTTAAAGAGATAAGAAGTGTTGACGTTCTAGATCAGCACATTTTTCAGAAAACGAACTCATTTCGTTCGTTTCTGTTTCCTGCTCTTTGAAGCCAATACCAACATAATGTAACATCTGCATCTGCCTTCATATATGAGAACTAGTTTGTGGGCGAATAATCATCTGTTCGCTAATTCAATATGACCCTGTGAGAAAAAAATTCGAATTGTTGGTCCATGGCTTCCAAATTAATATACGTAACGTTGATAATTTCGTTGAGTATCCAGCTGCTTTTTCGCAGGTCGCATTACTCTGTTTTCTCCTCGTTCCCTGTTTTCATTGTTGAAAACATCCAAATGTTGAATAGGTACCCAATCATTAATTATTCAATAATTCCTCGTCGGGCCTCTTTTTCAAAGATCTGATGAAAGCTGGAGTTGCTACACTGATATCAATTGTTAGAACACAGTGTTGGTAGCTTCTGCCGTAAAATCTGAATCCTGTGTACTGTCTTGATTTGGGATGGAATGGCAAATTTATGACAAATATTATACAAGTTTCGTCTCAGATGTTTCGCCACTACTGCTGAATAAACGGAGGATCTATAAAGCATCCGTTAGGCACGTTTGATCCATCATGAACACTTACTTTCACCCAAATTATTTCACTCTCAATCAATATTAAACTCAATACATAGTATAGTATTTTTTATTGTTAGAAACACGCCTCCAACACAGCATTCAACTTACCTTTGCGATATATATCCAATATGATGATTAGAATTTCGTAGATACTAACATCTGGCTTCAGCCAGATTTCTTTCCCTAGTTCCATGCGGGCATTGTTACCGTTTACAAACGCAAGTAATTTCGGGACATTCCCGTAGACCCTCCTGTAATGAACAAATGTTAACACTTTCTTTCCCCGTTCTATTACATTTCTCTCCCCGTAGCGGAGGTGGAGAAATGTGCATTCAAAATCGTCACAGAACCGTCTGAACCCCTGTTTTCAACCTTTCACACGGCTCCAAACTAGAGGACCGCAATCAGCTCTGGTAACGATACTACAAGAAGATAGCTCTGATCACCATATCAGCAACACCGTTGTAGCGTCATTTGTGCTGAGACACGATTTGAAGCCGCATACAGCCAATGCGAACAATCACTGGTGGCAGATGCCTCTTCACATTTTGGACGAGGCTCCCGAACATGAAGAGTGGACACTGGCCTTCTTTCCCGACCTTTCTATTTCCCTGAGGGGCCCCATCACTCACCTACATTGGACCTTCCAGTGCCAAACAGTCCCACCTTGTGGGTTGTCTGGACCTTTCAGGAATATACGCCACATTCCCAAGAGACGAGGCATCCCGTGCTGGCTCAGATGTACTTTCGTGTGTGGTCTATACCTCAAACCTATTATCGAGGAGTGAGGGTACCCATGTTCGCCATCTTCCCCGAGATTCGCGATCCCATCGCTCTTCGCCAATCACCGTTACGTTAGTGTCGGCGGCCGGGATATGCGAATCGGAAGACACAGCGACATCAGGGATCCCAGGCGATGCTGTAAACTCCAGAGGCGGGAAAGTCTTCGTCTCAGGTACCCCCAACGCCACCGCAGCCCAGGGCAGCAGCCTGAAACCTTCTCACCGCGGCCAACACAGCTTCCAGCTGTGTATGGACAGTGGCCAATTCTCCCCGCATCCGTACACAACAGGCACAGTGTCTATCTATTTTAATCAGTTTTTGTCTTTATCACAAGTAATGTAACACTAACCCAAGAAGGCACGGGATGCAAGCTAAGTTCTGCTGCTGCGGTACCTCTAGTTTATACTACACTAAAAATTCGGCACACACGAGGATAATGCACCTAAATTTACACAAAAAACATAGAGTAATTTAATAAACACTAGTCTACACAGCAAAAGACACAGGTACAATTCACTTCTTCATAGAAGTGCGTAAAACAGAAACTAAATTGAACTAAAATACTGTGGATTAATCAGAGACTGCTAGTACTACAAGCGCGTCCGCTCGGCTATGCGACAGTCTTCACGAATCTGTATTCCTTGTGATTATCTTGTAAAGTGTTGTGTGGTTCCTCGTATTGCGACTTAACGATCACAGTGCACTTTAATGGTACACTGAGAATCTTCTGTTTGCCTTTTGTCAATACATTGTCTGTTGCATAATAGATATTTACCTCATCCTTCAACAATTAACCACATACAGGCCTGGTATCACCAGTCCATAGATTTCGAATTGTTTCTGATCTGTTATATATCTACTGGAATTTGCTCTGTCAATCTTCATTTAGAAACTTTCTCAGCTATATATATTGATACGTGCGTCACTGGAATGCTTTCCATTTTAATCCATTTGTGATGTATGTGGTGTGAGACAGCATTAACTAAACTACTTGTATGTACAAAGCACTGATAATGTTTCCATAGCCTACGATTTCTATAAAAGATAAGTTTTGTTCTCCCAATTTGATATTTTCTTCCTGCAGTAGATCCTCTTGTATATCTTTATGTACAACTATTATTTCAAAGCTGTCATTTGGTGGTTCTACAGATGTTCCTGTCTGGACTGCATCGGGAATTCTTATCGGTACATAGTCTGCAACCATTCTTCACATTACAACATTTCTGAAAATAGTACAATAAAATAACCAGTTGCAGTGTACATTTGCTAACGGTTATTCTCACGCGTGGTCAGAATTAATTCTTGAATGTTCATCATTGTATGAGAAGGATCATAAAATTTTACGACCTAGTGCTACAACGAAGTTTTGAAGCACTGGCGTCGTTCTGTCGGTAAACACATCTGTAAACTAGAAACACAGTTCTGTTGATTAATAGTACTTAATTTTCTCAGTGATACAGTTGAAAATATTTTATAATTCATATTCATTTGTACATAAACACTGCAGGCAACAGCACTTTTTATTTGTTAGTGAATACGGTACACATCTATAAAAATAATTTCGTCCGATTTTTTCACAATATTCAAACTACACTGCAACAGACGAACAGAGCATTAATAGAAGCATTACGACGTTTCGCATAACGCGATTTGCATTCCAGTACGCACTGTTCGGCTACTTACACAGGTCCCGAAACACGGGGACTGAATCCTGCCGTACTGGCGACAATGACCAGCACCAGCGATAATGCATCAAATCAAATTAAAAACGCCAGCGGGGTACTTGAAAGTTTAAATACTGCATGGCAGTACGCCCATAGACACTCAACAGGATTCAAATACACACTTCCCTTTTTTCTGTTGCATGATGTAGTAGGACGCGGTAAACTATTTACACGACAATAGTACTCGGCATAACAGAGCAGAATTAGTGCATTAGTTCTCATCCCGCAGTACCAGATCGCCGAGCATACCAGCACTGCGCATTAGCTGTAGGCTCTACGTGAGGTAGCCGAATATTTCAAAAATGTTCCGTATTCGGGCATACTCCCTTGGTTCGTACGGTTACCATGAATTTTGCATCAGACTCCCTCCGATACTACCAAACTGTCGTTGCTTTACTAACGATAGAGGTCTTCGATTTCCGCATGTATGCAAGTTCCTCAGTAATGCCTTTTGCCCGCCTCGAATCGTGTTAGCTTATAAAGGGATTTCAGAGGATTTGGACTGTCGTAATCCGCCCATGTTCTGGCAGGGCTTTCGCATAGCTGACCGCAATGCGCCAATGTTGCGAATGCTCGCAGTGCCGCACGATAGGCGAACGGTAAACGGTGGTCTTGTCTGATGTCATTGTGCTGCTGGTGTATTCATTTCTTCGGTGACGAGCGTAAAAGGCGAGACAGCTTCTTTCCGTTGCATTGAGAATATATGCAGTGCTCCATTCGTAGTGCGATTATATGCTCCTTTCGGACAGTGTATCCTGTAGCATAAGAGATAGCATTTACGTCGAAACGGGAGTGAAATATTTACGGCGACCGTGTGCTCATCTTCTTCTTAGTATACAGTCAAGAATATATTGTCTTAGAATGTTTCATACTTCGAATTTCTTTCTTTCATACATCCAAGTTCTTCGAGGAATGCAGGTAAGAAGATAATTTAGTATTAGTAAGATGACCTCGACGAACAAGAGTTTCTTTTTATTTTTGAACATTGTCGTTAATTATATCTAAAAAAAGGCCAACGTGTTATTTTTATGATTTCATTGTTTTTATGCTATCATGAGCATATATCTAGCTAACGTCCAGAGTAAAGTTAGATTAAACATGTTTCACATTTCAGTCAGTCCTTGTTTTAAGAATACGAGAAAAGTGAACAACGATGTAAAATGTTCTCCGTGAAGCAATTATAAAGCACCTGAACGATAGACGAAACACGTCTTCTAAATGATAACTATGTATAAAGATTTTAGTTATTTGTGGTACAGAAGCTGTATGTGAACTTCTCGGCATGAGGTTTTCTTTTCGAAGGTATGCATAAAGTTTTCGGTCACTGGTCCTGGGTGAAATTATTTGTTGCAACATAGTCAAATCATCTCACAGAACAAATAAGCACTCGTGTCATGAGAATTAATTCACTAAAAACATAAGTGGAAGAATCACCCGATGACACCTTCTTAGCATTGTTTTTTGTTACCTACTAGTGCTTTGTCGCTTTGTCGACACTAAGTGTAAAATACAAAAGTTTGAAACGCGTGCGTTTCGGGTTTGTGTTCTGTTGTTATTAAAAGGCGTAGTTTCCTTAATTTATGACTGAGAATGCGCGAAAACTTCCAGAGTTTGTCTGGCCTTGGGCGACAACATGTACGTACATAGAAATGCCATTCTCCTATTTTTAACAAGCTTTTTTTCATTTTAGACGAAGATATAGCACTTAGACATTGTCTGAGTGATAACCAATGCCTTGTGTAATGTGACCCTGTGTTGTCAAAAACAGCTTATTTCAACGTGGTTTAAAAAAAAAAAATATGTTCTTGGCATGAACATTGAACTGGTATAAGAGAGAGTAAAATGAGATGACGGGGAGATGTTTTAATGCAGCGTTGTCTTATTCTGTAATCTGTAACGTGATTCTCTTGAAGAGTGTATGCGAATTCATTTCTACAATAGTGTCATAATACGCTATCATCAATAAATGCTAGCAGAACTTGCAGCCTTGCGGTCTAAGGCGCCTTGTCATGGTTCGCGCACCTCCACCCGTCGGAGGTTCGAGTCCTCGCTGCGGCATGGGTGTGTATGTTGACCTTAGCGTAAGTTAGTTTAAGTCATATTAAGTAGTGTGTAAGCCTAGGGACCGATGACCTCAGTAGTTTGGTCCCATAGAACTTCCCACAAATTTCCAATTTCCATAACTTGCAGCTTCTTACAAGAAATGTGCAACCAATTTATTTAAGATGGTGTTGAATGGATAGGTATAGTGAACATATACTACTTTGCAAAATTGCAGGACGAGATAGATAAAGTAACATAAAATTTTAACAAAGCCGTGGAAAGGAATGAAAGTGCAGGAGCATGTTATCAGAGGTCTCCCAGTCGAGCACAAGAAGCCGGACGTCACATGGCGTGACGTCAGGGTTACTATAGCGCCAAATGGAGCTGGCACTAAAATACGAGGTAGTTGAAGGAACAGGAATAGACGGTGTTCGTCAATCAGCGAGCAGTTACGGTGCTCTGTGGTGATGTTTTTCATTACAACGTGGAGCGGAGACAGCGTTTGGATGACTTCAATCGGGGAAGAGCCGTCGGGAAAGTGCAAGAAGGACGATGTGTGTCGAGTATAGCATGGGAGTTCGATATTTCTAGGAGCACAGTATCACGTGCACGGAGAGCGTTCCGAATTAAAGGCATTGCAGCCCGAAAAAGAGCAGATGGTGGACTACGGCCAGCTACAGGAACAGGTGACCGCTGCTTTGTGCAACAGGCAAGATGGGACGCAATCTCTCACTCCCCAGCGATACGGCGACTGCATGGGGGTGCTCTCTATGCCCGATGACAAGTGTGTTGTGTTCTGCTGACACTCGCACATGGTTGGCAACGTTTGCAATGGTGCCAAGAGCATAGGAACTGGACCAGCGAGGAGTGGGGTCGCGTGCTCTTCTCTGATGAGAGCAGATTCAGTCTGAGTAGTTATTCTGGACGTACCGTTGTACGACACTTAACGCACCCATGAACATTGCCTAACACATTCGTTTTGGTGGTGCAGATGATGTGGTGCGGGGAGGCGTAATTTTGCGTGGGCGTATTGATCTCTAAATCTTTGAACACTGTAACTCATCAGTTGATGTTATTGTGACACTATATCCCTTCCCCAAGTGTGTCTTTTCAGGGGGGTGCATTCGGTCCTAACTTCGTTTTTATGGCTGACAACACGCGAACACATCGAACAGCTAAGGGCAGTAGTTCTTGCAAAGAGGATAGTTGGCGAATGGATTCGCCCCCCCGTTCCCCCGACTTCAGTCACATGGAGCAGGTGTGGGATGCTTGAGGAAAAGGTACTGCAGCACGTTTACTTGTGACCGGCATGGGAGCACGCTGTAGAGCATGGTTTGCCATTCGTGGTGATCACGGTGACACGGTATTAACAACCACGTCCCGTCTGTTTTAATGCCCAAGGAACCATAATAAATCGTGGTGACATCTGTGTAATTATTATCTTTGAATGAAAGTCTCATTTCTATTCGTCTCGTTGGATATTGGTTTCAGTTACATCCTGTACTATAGTATAGTAGTTTTTTATGCGTATGGTCCAAGTTTCATCGGGCTGTGTTACTTCGCAGTGACACATCCAGCAGAAGTTACTTCCGTCCTTCAGTTTTACACACCAGAGTATATGAATGAATATAGAAAGCGGTATCTTAAGTTCATGTTGTTATTGCTTCGTGTTTTTGCTTTCTTGAAAATGGCTGAGTGATTAGCAGCCGAAATATCGTGACAAAATGTCGACACCATCCGGCTGCAAGCTGAAATCCTCATGAAATAATCATTACGCAGGACCGAGCGAGGTGGCGCAGTGGTTAGACACTGGACTCGCATTCGGGAGAACGACGGTTCAATCCCGCGTCCGGCCATCCTGATTTGGGTTTTCCGTGATTTCCCTAAATCACTCCAGGCAAATGCCGGGATGGTTCCTCTGAAAGGGCACGGCCGACTTCCTTCCCTAATCCGATGAGACCGATGACCACCCTGTCTGGTCTCCTTCCCCAAAACCAACCCAACCCAACTCATTACGCAGGGAATATTTTAAGAAACATTATTGTCTTTAGCCTTAAAAATTATGACGATTATTGCAGATTAATTTCTTCACACTAATAATTTTTGTCCATTAATTTTATTACTGTTGTCCAAGTTGATGCAACTCCGTCAGCCAGTTGCCGGTAACCAAAGGGTCACAGGCTGGAGTTCGTTCGCGGCCATCCGTGTGAATACTAATTTGTTTAACTCGTGTATTTCTGATTTGGAGTGTTGTGTCTGGCAGCGGCTGTTCGAAACATTTTTTTCTCATTATCAAGAAGTCCTCTGGCACGTCGGCGTTATACCTATCTAAAGATAAGAGTGGAGGGAAGCATTCGGATACGCTTTCTCATATGCTCGGAATTGAGAAATTTTAGTGTACTATAATCGGCATATCTGTTGCTTAAAACTATGTGGTAGTGTCGATTGTGTTCTTCTCAGTTTGTGTGATTATCAACTCATCCTGACGGTGTAGCTGATTTCAGGTTTAACACATGAAGAGTCGCCCATAAAAAATTATAAAAATAAGAAGGCAACCCAGCGTCGTATTTGCCGAGACAGCAAGTAGCATGAAAACGTTGCCCCAATACGCCAGTTTAATAGGCCAACTATCATAATCCGTCACGCGTTATTTTCAGTATCTAATTAGTCTTTGCTCTTGAAGGATTTTTGTTTTGGGAAATCTTCTTTGAAAATCCATCCATTCAGAACCTACAGTCATCCCAGCTGTCAGTAAATCTCATCCTTGATGAATCGTGTCGCGTCGATCTTCCTCTTCTGTGGTGTGTTCAAGAAATTAAACATTATTGATCATAGTTTCAGTATCTTTATATCCTGGCAATGTTGGACACAACAATAGGATTATTTAACAATGTGATTACAGACTTAATTATACTAACTACTGTTCGCTCTGCTACGATAGAATAGTCTCCAGAGAGTCTGAAACTGAAATACACAAATAATTAATGTAGCAGATGCGTTTTATGCGAGCACAATGTGGAAAGTTACTGGCCTGAAGTTGAAAAATCTCGTTAATTCTCTTACTTACCTCCGTGGAGATGCACTTCGTCCAGCAGTCTGGGATAGTGTAGGTGTTCAAAGAATTGATACGACGAAGCCATCAGCTTGTTCGTCGACAATGCACAGACAAAGCTTAGTTCAAAATGAAAAGGTCGCCTTTCATCAATTCCTTTTGGTCCAAAAGACGTGCCTAGTGTTCGCCATTTATTTTTTGCAACTTTTACAGTGTTATTGATCAGAAGAAGAATCCAGTTTTGGGACCGAGTAAATTCGTATCGTAAACATTCTGCTAGACAAAATGGACATTTCCTTTTCTGGTGCAGTGTCACCTGCTTTAAACCGCTGCTTTGACAACTGTGTCGTTTCTGTAATGTAGTGGTGGTCGCATTTCTGATTCCCGGTAACACTGGATCAGTTCCTGAGAAAATCATTTTCGCACTTCGTTTTGGTCAGTATTCGATTGATGTGGCATACGTTTTCCGCAAAACTTTATTGTAGTAAGTTCTTCACGCAGTACCCCTTATTCTTTTCTGTAGTATAGATATTTCGTGTACCTTCATTTCATTTCTCTTTATGTTCATTGATAGTTGCAGTTTTGGGACGTTCTTGGCGTGGATGACGATCAAAACAAATACGTCTACATTTAACTGAACAGCCCAGGTCACTAACTACTGAAAGTAAAATTTCACTGACTTTGGATGAATTTCCGTTGCAAACAATTCGTCCAAAACAACGTATGTTATGAAAACACGTTGTTTCGGTTACACCTTTTGAACGAAGCACAAATGAATTGACTACCCTGAATGGCCATATAAACAAAAATATTCTGCACTTGGAGATGACACTTGATGTGTAGCATTTTGCAACATGCACTAACATTAGAGAAACACAAAATAATTGATTTAATTTTCAGTCTTTGTGCCTAGCGTAGCATTTTCGGGTACCTTTGTAAGTCTCTCTTGAAGAATACTACCATAGTTAAGTTAGAGCTGTAGACAATAACCGGAGCAGCTAAAATATTCATTGACCGTCGCAAAGAACCTACGTCATACAAAATGAATCAGCAAACAAGATATGAATCAGGAGCTATTTTCACTGGATAACCCGTAAAATTTCTCGTGATTGCACTCACACGTAATAAAACCTGCTCTTGCATAGTGTAAAGCTCCGTACCAGTTGTGACTCTCTTAAAGTAGTGAGCTGGCGATAGAACTGGAATGGTAGTGTAATATTTATACTTCAGCGCCTCAGCAATAAGAAGTCCCTGATCTGTTCTTTTGCCAACTCCGCCGCAGAGGAACACTTGAGTGCGCAAGGCGGGCTGTTATTTCGCGGTTTGTCCTTTCTTTGTCGCTCCTCCACCTCCTCCCACGCAGCAAGCGTTCCTCGGAAGGAAGCAGAATGAGTCAGGGAGCACAGCTCGCTGCACCCCGATGTAATCCACTTAGTGGAACTTTTTAGCATAGCGAGTCTTGTTCCCGCTCTCAGCGTATCTAGAGGTTGGCTCTCTCTCCCCACCTCCTCCCCCCTCCCCCTCGAACGCAAACAGTTGGGACGTTTAAGTTAGGAGTCTCGCGCACTGCTGAGGCAATGACTCACTCAGGCGCGCGTGGCTATAGGTTAATCTCTGGGGTGTGTTAAATACTCACACGATGTAGTTATCGATACACTGGCCCCGACATTAGCGTTACAGGCATAGAGCAACAGCGAGCACTGTTACTGTTGCATCTGGCCGGAGGTCACCGGATTGATAATGTCCTCCATTTTCCATCGTACGAAGGCACCTAATGTGGGCTACTCGTAGATTTTGATTGCATTGAAACCTAAATGTAAGCAGGCCGGTGTGGCCGAGCGGTTCTAGGCGCTTCAGTCTGGAACCGCGCGACCGCTACGGCATGGCTGTGTGTGCTGTCCTTAGATTAGTTAGGTTTAAGTAGTTCTAAGTTCTAGGGGACTGATGACCACAACAGTTACGTCTCATAGTGCTCAGAGCCATTTGAACCATTTGAACCTAAATGTAAAGGACAATTCAAAGTAAATATAGCGACTGCAAACGGTTACAACTGTTTAATACATAGCAAGACGTCAATAAGAATTACAGAAAATGTAAAAGTTGAAAAAAATTACAAACTTTATGGGTCTTCTGTATGACACTCCTTGATCTCACCAACAACATCTAAATTATAATCCATTTCACGCCATACATCCTTAACCATGTGTCGAGTCATCGACGCGACCGCGATGGAGACGCGCATTTTGAGTTTTGCAATTTTTTGGCACAGGAAGCACTTAAACAAGACATTTCACATAAACCCATTAAAAGAACTCTATAGGTGTCACGAACGGAGATCTAACAGGCCAAAGTAGAACACAGTGCCGTCATATCCAAAACGACTGACGCTGATTTAATAATATGCGGCTTTCTTTTAAGTTCTCAGTAATTCTTATCGGTATATGGCTATGCATTAAATAGTTACAGCAGTTTGTAATCGCTCTATTCATTTTTAATCGTCCGCCCCCGGTAGCTGAATGGTCAGCGTGACGGATTGTCAATCCTCTGGGCACGGGTTCGATTCCCGGCTGGGTCGGGGAATTATCTCCGCCCAGGGACTGGGTGTTGTGCTGTCCTCATCATCATCTTCATATCATCCTCATCGACTGCAGGTCGCCGAAGTGGCGTCAAATTGAAAGACCGGCACCCGGCGAACGGTCTGCCCGATGGGGGGCCCTAGCCATGCGATAAAATAAAATAAAAAATAAATATATAAATTTTTTTAATTATATTGTATATAGAACTGTTTCGCAAGCTTGACTACAATAATTTTCCTTTTATTGGCGTTAATGAAAATTATTTCAGTGTTAACGCGCCGGCACTTTAGTCCCATCATAACGTCAAAGTTTAGTACAAGAATGGTCGGTTCCACAAAAACCAGTTTATGTGATCTTACGATAAGGATTGAACACGCCTTCATTGAAAAATGCCTACAAAGGCATAGGAGGGCGACTGAAAAATGTGTGTTGTGAGGTAGCGAAGACGCATTGTTATATGCAGCAGATACAGTGACACAAGCAACGTAAATATTAACAGCTATTGAGATAGCTCTGTAATATTTCTTTTATTTGAGATTACTTTTCGATAACCATTTTTGTCATATTTTTGCAGCGTAGACCAAGAAAAGAATGTACGCCTCTTACATTCCTCGCGTCATTGAAAGCAGGATTTCCTCGCTCAAGCTCAAAATCAGACAGGTCAACATAGTACATTTCTCTCTACGTGATTCATCTCTGGGGAAAAAGGGTACGCATTCAGGGGTTGGACAAAAATCTGTAAACACCAAGAGAAATGCAAGACAGTACATAAATACAGATGCTAGCCAAACGTGCAGGTTTCGCTATTATATTTCATCACGAACGGCACCTGTGCAATGTCCTCAATCGTTGAGAGCGTCAGTAATCGTCACAACAGTGGCTGTGAGTGTATTAAGTCAGAGCTAAGTGAATTAGAGCGTGGGTACGTAATTGGTGCTCGTTTGGTGGGTGCTTCCGTAGGCAAGGGAGCCAAAGCGTTCGGTGTTTCAAAAGGCACCGTATCGAAGATTTGTACAGTATACAGGGGAAACGGAAGAACACCATCGGTTAAAGCACAAAGCCGAGTGCTACGTGAGTGTCGATTGCTCGTGACGGGTGGTCATTGAAGCGGATAGTCACAAAAATAATCAGATGGCAGCTGCAAAGGTCACTTCAGAACTGAACGTCGCACTCGCGAACCCTGTCAGCCCCAAAACAACATGAAGGGAACTCTGTAAACTGGGAATCGTGAGCGAGCTAGAATTCCACAACCAAACGTCATTAATGCAAATGCCCGTAACGGGAAAACGAGGTGCCGAAGTCATAGAACCTAGCCTGTGGAGCAATGGTAGGAAGCCATTTTGCCATATTAGACTTCTTTTACGCTGTTTCCAATTCCGGTTGAGTTTACGTCCCAAGAGTGAAAGTTCGCGGGGGTTGGGTGATGATTTGAGCTGCTATGTCTTGTTGTACCACGGGCTCCATGTTTACTCTGTAATAGCTCATTACTGCCAAGGATTATGTGACCATTTTGACGCATCATGCCCATCGTAGGATTGAATGTTAATTCCTCAATAGCGACCCTGTGTTCAAATTCGGCAGGACACAGGACACATATTCGCACACCTCGCATCGTCCAGAGCATGTTTTGTCAATATGAGGATGAAGAATCGCATCTCCCATGGCTACCACAGTCAGCTGATCTGAATTTGGAGCGAAGGCTGCGTCATCGCTGTCCACTTCCATCATCGTTCCTTGAATTTGCCACTATTTTCTGGAAGAATGGTATGAGATTCCCTGAGCCATATAGCAGCTGTACTTATCCATCCCGAGGCGACTGGCAGCTGGTTTGATTGCCAACACCTTGTTAGGAATGGTAATGTATTGTGTTTGTGATGTTAACATATTTTTGTCCACTCCCTGTGTGTACCTCAACTATAATGCGTACTCTGAAATTTTGCGTCGTTTACTTCTTGTACACTGAGGTGATAAAAGTCGTGAGATGGCGATATGCCGGCCGCTGTGGCCGAGCGGTTTTAGGCGCTTCAGCCTCTTTCTTGTTAACAGAGTATCCGAGAGGAACTGAGTGGTATTTACTACCATTATGGAGGAGGACTGCCTTTAAACATGATTTGGAGAAACCAGTAGTGAGTCTCCATTCCTCACGGATGTGAACATGATGTAGTGCTCCAAACAAACCATTGATGTCACTACGCTACACAAACTCGGGGAGGAAGAGAAAAAGATTTTAAACTCACTCTGGCACCTCCTATATGAAGCCACTTTAACACCCAGAGCGAGTGAATTCCATACTTGCAGTTGTGATAAAGTCAAGTCCCTACAGTGATCGTTAAATTCTCCCTGTGAAAAGCGATAAGGTGGTGATGCTTGTGGTGGCATATAGAATTCGTATCAACATGTGCTGGTGCTGTGCTGGTTGCTGCTTTACTGCAGCTGTTTCGTTCCCAGTGCTGTCGGATGGCATCTCTAAACGTTGCTCATCAATGGTCTAATCATATGGCGGCTTAGGAGATAGAGAACCATCATGAGGAACTGGCCACATGGTTTAGTGCTGGTTTGGATGTCAGGTAGCACGTTTTGATTTTGCAGAATATCCTTTCACTTCGCTCAAGCACAAATAACAGTCAGTGGCATAATCCTTCTGTTCGCGAAATACCATTTATACCATAAATCACATTTATTGTCGAGGACCATCAGCCACTTAAAGAAGTTGCGTGCCCATGTGCCACAAGAAAGAGGATGAGCAAAAGGCTTTTCTTGGTCCACAACTCTACAGTAAAAATACAGCTCGTATGCCTTATAGGAGTAAGATTATGCCTTCGGCTTTTCACTGTATATTCCCCACATATGTAAAAAAAAACATACTGGGATTATTTATACGTTATCTAGACATTTTGTACAGAAGTTTTTTGCAGAGCACCATAAAATTCATGTACGCGCTACAAACATTACAGTAGTAAGTGGCATTACAGTGTAAAACCAATTATCATTCTTCGAAATTGCATGAAACCACACCAGCTCACTCTAGATTAACAAACAGCTCGTCAAAATACATATTGAATGAAAGTTTCGCTTTTGCAAGTGAAATGAAACTTCTGTAAATTAAATTAATGGCCGTAACAGAGGAAAATGTAATTTCTAGAAGGACGTGTACCTGATCGAAAATAACTTAACTCGAATCTGAATTCAGCATACGAAAATTAGTTACAATCACCAGTTTCCATGCAGGGGGTGTAAAGTGTGTTGTGCAGTTTTATTTAATAATTTGGCTTTTTGGGAGTTTGTATTTGTTTCAGAATGAAATTGTTAATATATTCATGTCTCCTTGAATTTATTGGTAACCTAACATTTGCGTATCAAGCTGAGAGAAAGAAAATCTCTCTCTCCCTACTCCCCCCCCCCCCCCCCCCGCCACGACTATATGACTATATGAGAGAAAATGTTTTGCTTACTTTCGACGGTGCTGTTAACTAACAGCCAGACGCAGCTCTGTATCCACTGCTAGTGTACCGCTTTATCGTGGAGCAGGTCGTACGAAGAGTTGTGTGGTGGTATTTTTCTGGAAGGCGCAGCTCAGATCCGCGCCGCATGCAGTGACGCACAAGCCATGGCGACCGCGGTGTTCTCAAGAGCAACAGGCTTGCGCACTCTCCCGGTAGATGGCTCCTGCCGCAACTCGCGTAGACGCAGCCTATCATAAAAAAAGGACCTAAATCGAGTGGAGTACAGTGGATCTATTGATATTACGCGGTTTGTTAGTAATATGTTTGTTTATAAAACGGTACAAGGAACAATAAGTAAGATTGTAATTGCAACAGCATCTGATTCTTTGCTTCTGAAATGAATTGCGCCGATCCCTAATTCTCTACCTACAGCGCGTTTGTGTAACATCGAATTGAAGCACAACTGCGTTAAATTTTCTCAGTCTCCTTTGTTGAGATTATACGATGGATAATTGTAATTATTTGACTTTTGATTTCAATCCATATGTAGTGAATTGATAGTTTATATCGTTATTTTATTTTATATTCAATGTCTTTTTTGGTGTCGGCGTTTTCTTATTCGTTAGAGACCGTAGATAATTTACAGTTTCACAATCCTGCTGTATTGTGAAATTGTCAGATCTAGCACTTCTAATATTAGGCTTAAGGTGCGATTATTGACTGAGTTACTCTAACACTGGCAAATGCAAAGTGCAACGATCGTAGCAGCTGAAATGACCGATCTGAAACAAAAGTGCTGGTAGAAGGTTCCGTCCATATCACTAGATATGATAGTTTCTTTAGGTTAATAAAATGGCTCACAATCTTTGCTTCAGTACAAAAATTTTTATTCCTCTCGAGATGCACTCGATGAGGTAAAATTTAGTTACTAATATCTCAGTCATCGGATCAGAATGGTCATTTAATTTAAGCACACAGAGGGAGATTTAGAGTGACGCAGTGCTGCGAATCAAGAGTCCACGTGAAAAATTCCTAAACTGTGTATTGAAGAATCGTCTTATAACCATTGCTCGTGTGTGCGAGATACGGAAGTCAGATGTGGGGTGGACAACTTAAGTTCACCGTACTGTACCTTGTTACTGTTCTGGGATAAACACCAAATTCCATCGCCCTGTTTTCTGGAACTATTTAGATCTTGATTCGTCCATTGCAAGTGGACAAAATGTTCCCCCTTGCTGTTTTCGTGCGAGAGCAAAGACCATGTGCAGTTTTAGAGTCCTAAAGTACTTAATTTCCATAAAACCATATGAAACAAATGCAATACTAAACAACATTACTAATAATCAGAGTCACGCATTCACGTACACTGTGAACCCATGACAAAAGCCTGAATAACCAACTTCTGCAGTGCAGTCCGCTGCAGGAAAAGTGTCGGTGAGATTTTGCAGTGTACCGACAGGGATGTGGAGCCATGTCGACTCCAGTGCCGCGGCCATCTGCGTTAGGGGTCCCGGCTGAGGATGCATGACGCGAACAACTGGTGATATATATATATAAAGAGAATTTAAATAAAAAGAAATAAATCATTTTATATTTGGACATTTATTTTAACATTGATCATTGTTTCGTTAAACTTTCAGCATATTAAACTTGATTCATAACTAAACTGGTGCCTTATTTAGGATTGTGAAAATGTGAGTTTGTTATCTTACGTAACACATCAAATATGGAGCCAAGAGTGGGAGACTGCATACAACACTGCATTCATAAAATAACACACAAAGAACGTTGAAACATATGCAAGAGGAAATTAACCACAACCAACCGATTCAATTTTCACCCAAAGAAGTTACGTTCGTAGCACAATCCTGTCCGTCATGAAATTACCACACACTGGTATACTAAATTCATACTAACTCTCTGTGAAATCTTCCCAAAAAGAATAGGTGAGGACTACTTTGATGATTACACAACATGCTTCACGTGGTCAACTTGGTTTACACAAAGAGTGTAACTCCACAATAATTTTGGTAATTAAAATAAATTACATCGAAACGCAATTTACAAAAGAAAAACCTCGAACTGGTGACTGTCGTCTTACTATTAACCTGATGGGTCAAACAACTGAATAAGCACGTGGTACTGGTCTCACAAAGTACACCCCACGTGGGTTGAACACAAAAGAAAGTTGTTATATTGAAAAGTATTGTCAAGGCGAGACGTTATAATCTCACGCACATTCGCATTTAAGATTGATGATCTTAGTTAGAGTTACTGATCAACACGTGGTTCCACTTTACTCACAAAGTAGTGACAAAGCAACTACTGGAAGATATTCTGAACTTCACACTCGAATTACAACGCGTTACAATTTAAGATAACATAAGATATTTTAGATCTAAACCTGAAATAAAGGTGATTAAATTTTCAGTTAGGCTGAACTTAAGAAATCCATTGTCCTACGGACTTAGCAGACACGCGCTTAGCTGGAGATCTTACCACTTCAGACGCTCGCTGCGGACAGACTGGCGTGGGCCCCTACCGAGGGTGCTTCACAGATACAAACGGAAGTGACCAGAGAGTCGGCTTCCTATACGAACATGACAAGGGACGGACAGGACCATACCAAGAATAGAAACCTCTTTGAGTTTAGAAAGCGTAGCTACCTGTCCCGACATTGGTCCTACTGTTCTCTAGCAGACAGGCTTGTCTGCTACCATCAAGCATGCAACTAGAAACACATTTGCTCATTCATCCTTTCATACAGGAGGGAAGGGGGATGACAGTATCTTATCATGTACAGTATATAAAAGAAAGCGGATGTAGGTTCCGTATGAGATTGTGTGGTATGAATTACATATAAGCTGTGTTTTAAAGTGTAGTAGTGTGACAGATCGTTCTTTTTTATGTATAAAAGTAACATGTTCCACTGCTCAGTCTCCTCCCACATAGTCAGAAACACCACAGTAAATTTAGAAGTGGAATGTATGCCGTAAATGACAACAGATTTAAGAAATTAACATGAAAGGAATCCAACGGAGACCTTTCAAGTTCTAAGTCCCCTAGTGCTTAGAGCCATCTGAACCATCCACTACTACTGCTGCCACCTGCAGTCTGTGAGTCGCATTAATATCACTAGACCTTGCAATTATACATAGTTGACACAATACTTTAAGGTAAGGAGAAATACCCATCCTGTGTAGAAAACTCGTGAAATTGGATCCAAGTGTCGAGCTTTAACTGCTTTTTCTTGGTATATTCTCTTCTGCAGTGGGGAAATAATCTAGAGAGATATTTGCCAACAACAATAACAATGACAATGTGTTTTCAATACAAGAGAAGACTTGCAGATATGGGCGCTGAAATTACATCCCGCACGATTCGAAATTTTTCTTTGTCTCGTTTATGATATTGTTTTCTATTCAGTTCTAGATTTTTGGTGAAAAATATGGGTGGGTGGACGACTAAGTAATTGAAAACTGAATAAGGGTTCCGAGTTGTGCTGGATGGGGCCGAAAAGTGTAGTCTGATGTAATTTGTTACCTTTAACTACATTAAAGTAAGACAGTGTCTTCTGATTACAGAATGTGTTATTCCGACCTTTTTGGAGATAAAATATTTCAACATTATTTTCTTTCTTTGAATATTGTGGTCGACCAGTAGATACAGCAACTGCGCTCGCTCCTCCACATGGAAGACTAAACCAACCATTGGTTTGTAATGTAATACAGCGTATTGGTTGATAATCATATACTAACAAGTGGCAAGCGTCTGTCCTGGAACAGTTCATTGCTCTTACAAGAAACGGAACTATAGATACGACAAAGGTTTAGCCTAGTAATCCTTATCTGATGATTATGATGAAGGTATCTGCACAAACATACTGCTTAGTTTCCAAACACATGTTCACAGTAGTCAAAACGTAAGTGTATTCTAAGAGAAGAAAAAGATTTAATGTGTTGCCGGATTCTAACCAAGTTATTTGGTGTTAGCAGTTGCTGTAAAACCACATACTATTCACGACACGTGTAGAATATTGCTTGTTTCCCTTGAATGTTTTCTCCTCAGACAATAGGACTGCGTTGCCAAGTGCGGACTAACTTCTTTAAGAATGGTGTTTCCAGTGTTGCCTTCTCTATGGTTCTTCCTCTGACACGTGACTAGTGACATTTCATCAAGAGTTTTTATCATCACACCACCTGTGATAGAAATTTGGCAAAGCAGCTGTTACCTTGAAACTTACATAGGACTTCGGGAAGTCTCTGTAAACACCGCTGATATGTTTAACGGAACGAATGTGCTATTTCGTCGCGGTACATGAAAACTATGTAGCAGCTAGTTAGATACGGTGAGATATGGCCTATCAGTCATTCAACTATTCAGTTGGCCCTAACTTGGTAGTGCCGTTTGTGCCATTAGTGAAAGTTTTTCTCCCAGACAGAAACACACCCAGAGAATTTTTGTGTGTTATTTGCGTCCCTGATGCAACGACTTACCAACTGCTCGTCTGAGAGACGTGTAGACGAACAAGTCACCCTATGTTCATAAAACACATTTGCTGTCGAAGGGTATCGGATATGAAGCGGAAATTACAGGATCGTTCAAGAGTGGGGAGCTATGTGAGACGGTGAGTATACGCTCTCCTATATCCCATTCGTTATCTTCGCGAAATAAAGTTGTGCATTAGCATTAAATACTTGCATGTAACGAGAACTGTTGGCAATAAATTACTGTAGCAATGGTTGCTTTCTTATGAAGAAAGAAGTAGTAAACAGTGCGATTTTTTATCCAACTTAATACCCTTCATCATACTCTATCGATGAAATGGTGTATTGTTATGGGAGTGTTGCCTTTTTCTTATAATGCAACCTATGTATTTTATCTATGTTGATAGAAACAAGTATTTTAGTTGAAAGTAACAATAGTGCATAGGAATGCTCGAAATTCACCCATTAACAAATTACGAACAAGCGGTTATGTCTAATTTTGTAATAACAAAAGTCCCTTCAGATGTGTCGTGAAATTACACATATCGCACATTTTGTAGTGAGAAGCGGAAGGAGTTAGGGAAGAATAATTGTTACTTGTGTTACTAAATATTTAAGTCGGTCGATTCGTAAATTAATAATTCAGAGTATCGATCTGCTGTGACAGCAGTTTATGGTTATCAAAAGTGCTATTTATGCTGTGGTTCGTATTCCACAGGAGACTCTTAGGCTAGAATAGGTTCATGAGTCGTTCTTTTTGGACTGGAGCAATTCAAGGATCTTTCACTTCCGTGCCCACGTTACCTTCATGTTCATTATTGCTTTCACTTTTTAGCACTAATGTCGCAGCGAGGCGACGTAGTTTAGAGCTTGGACGTTGAGCGGCGCCATCGGCAGGCAGGCGCGGGTGGCGCCGCCACGCCGCCGGTGGCCAGCTCGGCTACGACGTCGGCGACGCTGCAGCACCGCCGCATCGCATCGCTACATCCGTTTTTCCCAGCAGCTTAGCACCACGTGAATTATTCCGTCTTCTGTCCGTCCCACTTCTTGCCGTCTCTCCTGCCTCACTTGAGATATTTCGCGCCATTTTCGTGACACCATTGTGTCCTTACGGTTGTCGCCGCCTTAAACCTCGTTTAGCCTTCTCTTGTTCGGATTTTCTTCTTTGCGGAGCTGAGACATGCTCTACCAACACATTATCGTAGAGATAAAACGTTTCACTCTATTCTGTGCCCTTTGCAAAGAAAAGTTTTTCCATCTAAGTTTTGAGCATCTTTTGGTCAGAAAGCATGTAAAGCATTAAGTATTACGTGCTGGATTTATCCATTTGTGGTTTGTGGCAAGATATTGCGTGATGGAATAGTTGTATATGGATATAACATTAGAAGGGAGACTAGTTGCTCTGCTATATTTTTATAAAGCTCTCCAGAATGGATGTTGACTTCAGGACAGTAGTGGAGACGACTAGGTGGACAGGAAGACAAACAGAATAATAGAAATTGAGTTTGGCAGGTGTTGCCCCACAACTTGTAAATATTAAGGGGAAGCAATTTTATGTAACACCAAGAGCTCCCGATAAAAATTATTTCAAACAGAACGATCATCATCAGGCAATCTATATAACAACGGTGAGAATATATGTGATACATTGGACACTGTGACTATCAATGTTACGAAGACTTCCTGATGAATCTATCATCATACAAATACAAAGTATTGGCATAAAATTGTTAGAGCACTCTAAGTGGCATCACTCCTACTATGGAGTCAATAATAATCTGTGTCCATTCGTAGTGTGCCTATACTTTGTATACATTCAGTATTTCTCGATAATCTGGTTTACTGAGGGTCCCACTTGCTTGAGCAATAATATGAAAGCTTTTACGTATCGTTACTTCAACAGCGAGTTTAGTAAGAGCTACGTTTACGATTATCTATATAATAAATTATAGATGAGTTACGAACATTGTAAGTCATATATAAATATCTATAACTTGGTCGTCAACAGTTTTACGTTTATTTACATTACATTACGATATGTTATTTTGCTACTGTACTATAAGTCGTGTGACTGCATGAAAATACACGAATATTGGAAATCGAATCATTGTGTATCCGCATGTGAACTACCTAAAAAATCACTGACTGTTCGTACTTTCGTTAAAAAAAAACGTGTGTGAACTCTTAAGGGACTTTACTGCTAAGGTCATCAGTCCCTAAGCTTGCGCACAACTTAACCTAAATTATCCTAAGGACAAACACACACACCCATGCCCGAGGGAGGTCTCGAACCTTCGCCGGGACCAGCCGCACAGTCGTACGATCGTTAGGAGTCTCTCTAGAAACAAGAAACTTAATCAAAACAGAGAAAATGATGTATACTACTGGCCATTAAAATTGCTACACCACGAAGATGACGTGCTACAGATGCGAAATTTAACCGACAGGAAGAAGATGCTGTGATATGCAAATAATTGGCTTTTCAGAGCATTCACACTAGGTTGGCGCCGGTGGCGACACCTACAACGTGCTGACATGAGGAACGTTAACAACCGATTTCTCATACACAATCAGCAGTTGACCGTCGTTGCCTGGTTAAACGTTGTTGTGATGCCTCGTGTAAGGAGGAGAATGCGTGCCATCACGTTTCCGACTTTGATAAAGGTCGGATTGTAGCCTATCGCGATTGCGGTTTATCGTATCGTGACATTGCTGCTCGCGTTGGTCGGGATCCAATGACTGTTACCAGAATATGGAATCGGTGGGTTCAAAAATGGTTCAAATGGCTCTGAGCACTATGGGACTCAACTGCTGAGGTCATTAGTCCCCTAGAACTTAGAACTAGTTAAACCTAACTAACCTAAGGACATCACAAACGTCCATGCCCGAGGCAGGATTCGAACCTGCGACCGTAGCGGTCTTGCGGTTCCAGACTGCAGCGCCTTTAACCGCACGGCCACTTCGGCCGGCTCGATGGGTTCAGGAGGGTAATACGGAACGCCGTGCTGGATCCCAACGGCCTCGTGTCACTAGCAGTCGAGATGACGGGCATCTTATCCGCATGGCTGTAACGGATCGTGCAACCACGTCTCGATCCCTGAGTCAACAGATGGGGACGTTTGCAAGACAACAACCATCTGCACGAACAGTTCGACGCCGTTTGCAGCAGCATGGACTATCAGCTCGGAGACCATGGCTGCGGTTACCCTTGACGCTGCATCATAGACAGGAGCGCCTGCGATGGTGTACTCAACGTCGAACTTGGGTGCACGAATGGCAAAACGTCATTTTTTCGGATGAATCCAGGTTCTGTTTACAGCATCATGATGGTCGCATCCGTGTTTGGCGACATCGCGGTGAACACACATGGGAAGCGTGTATTCGTCATCGCCATACTGGCATATCACCCGGCGCACAGTGGGTCAGAATCGCAAAAAGCTGGTGAAAATATAAGTAGTTGTTCAATTTGTACCAAACTTAGTATGTAAGGGTTTACGGAGTTTCTGATTAAGAATATATTAAAAAGTGAAAAAAAATGGCGGACCCAAGATGGCAGGCTCTATGTACACTACTATCATTTTTGACGTATAAAAGTAATTGTTAGGGAATTATCGAGGTTACTGATGATGACAGAGTTCAAAAAATTTAAAAATGGTGGATCCAAGATGGCGGTCAAAATCTATGTCTTTTTATTTATTTATATTTATATATTTTTATTCATATAAAAGTCAGTATTTAGGGGTTATTGTAGTTAATGCTTAAAAAATAAACCAAAAAAGTGAAAAACTCGAAGAAAGGACTAAATATAGGTTACAAGATGGTGTAAAATATTACAAAAAATTATTTCATTTTAATTACAATTATTTATTTTGTAAATTTTTTATAACTTAATTTACAAGTTTTCATTTTCTTATTCTTTTTCATCTTCTGCTTCAACTGAATCGTCATCATCCTCAAACACTGTTTCCTCATTATCTGCATCTGCATCTGAATCTTCATAGTCTTCCGCCACAGGAACTAAGAGGGCAACGGCTTCTGGCGACAAACTCTTCAGTTTCTTCGGCGAAGATTTGCGTAAGGAAGAAACGTAGGGGTCTGTCGTTGCCAACAATCTCCTGAACACGTCTTCCATAGTCGTAACTCTTGAAAACTTTCGAGAAAAACTCAGGCGATATTGCTTTATCAACTTATTGGTTGATTCCTGAGCATTCTCCGATAGTTGACCGATGGGTAAAATGGCCGAAGAAATAATGTCTGGACCGTGAATCAACAATCTATGAACTGCTGTTGGCATATTGAACCAGGGGTATTCTTTCACGTAGTGCAGTTGCTAAGGCGTATGCTCGAAACTTTTCAACGTCGATCTGACATCCGCTCGAAATCGTCTGCAAAATTATATGGAAACGGTGGATTAGTTCTTCGGAAACTCCAGTTATCAGCGCTGATGTTGGAGTGTTTTCAAAAACACGTCGAGCGGTGTTTCCGTCATTCGTACTGCCAAACCCTTGTTTCGGCATGTCAATTACAATTCCAAACTGCTCTTTGAAAGCTTTTTGAATGTTGGCTTTCAGTATTGCTTTTTCCTCTTTATCTCTTGCTTTACGTGCCTGCCACTTCTTTGTTTTCATTTGGTATGCCAAATGAATACAACATTCAAAACATCGAATCCAGGCGTGAAGAGTTGATAGTCCGTACTGCAGATAATCGGTGGTAACTTGTTTTTTCAAAACATCGTCAATGTTATTAAATTGGACAGACGTAGCCTTGCAGAGATAGCACCGTTGCGCAGATTTCGTGTTGGTGATAGCATTGCACACTTTACCATCTACCATAGTCATGCTTAAATTGTATTTAATGGAAATGTCTTTCCCGTGAATAACTGTTCCGAATGACTGGAGTTGTTCGATCTGTTTGTCGCAATACGCTTTCTCATTTAAAGACGTTTGCTCTGTTTCCTTTGTAAATTCTAACTTCAGTGGTCTGCAAAAGAGGGTTGAAGACGGCTTCGGATTAATTCATAAGATCTTTTCTTCTTTAGTTTCTTCATTTACACCTGCAAGTTTCAGTGGAACAAGCGAAGTGAAAAATAAAGCTGCATCTGAAATACTCGAATCTGAAAACTTCATTTTATACATGCTTTGCCCGGAGGTTCCGTCAAAGCCCCACTTACAAATAAGGGCCATATTAGGCATTTCCGAATCACACATATGCAAAATATCGTCTCGTTTCAGAAGTAGAACACGTTGAACAGTGTGGTCTAACAAAGCTTGCAACCGTACCTCAGCTTTTGATTCGGTAAAAGTGAGGGTTACGTCTGCAGGGCAGCAAGCTTTTTTTGCTACCAAAACAGCTGAATACGGTGGATATAGTTTGTTTAAGCCGTTTCCTTTAGCCCCATTTCTCAAATGCTGGTAAGATTCTTTTGACAATTTCAAGTCGAAAAGGAGTGCTAGACCTTCATTTGCATCATATGAGGATGGCGATGATGTTGAAAATCCCAAGCCTGCCTTGTATTTTTTCACATTGGATGGACTTGAGAGTGTGCCGTCTTTCACAATCTTCGCAGCATCTGGGTGCCCCGAAGATCGAAGACTCATTTGCGCGGCGAACGATAATTCGACAGGACTGAACTTCGTACGAATCTCCTCAGTTCTCCTTCTTTTAGACCTATCAGATAATGTTTCAAATTTTGTGGCAGGTCGGCCTGTTGATTTAGTCACACTTGCATGTTTCGAATCAGTCGGAATATATACTATTGTATTTAACCAGGTTGCGTTCTTCTTGAAAAAATATCCTTGTCGCCGAGTTGCTTCCTTATACTTGCTTCTTAACTTTGTTAACAAAATCGAAATGGTAGGCCTCATATCATAGGGAATTTTAATTGTATTTCCACTTGTCTCGCATCGCCCTGTGTACGACAGAATTAAAACACGGCAATACTCGGCTCTTCCCAGCTGCCACGCTGCCTGCAGAGCCTCGCCCGCTTCCCTGGCCAGCCGCAGGCCGGGCCGGCGTCGGCGTCGGCGTCCGCCGGACCGTCGCGCCACAGCGCAGGGCTATGACCCCTTCCAAATCATTTGACAAATACTCTTTTGTTATTAGAAAAATATCTTTCCTCGAAAATCCGATTCTGGAATACGCTGGATCAGATGAAACTGAAATTAAAAAAAAATCTGTGTTACACTTTTCGTCATTTTTCTAATTATTTTATTCTTTACAATGCTTCTACGTGTCGATTGTAATTTAAATTGTACAAATAAAACTCATAATTAATTGATTCTACAGTCATTTTTGAAGATGTCTGAACAATGACATTTTGCAAGTGTCGCTTAAAACGTGGCTCAAAGCCAGAGTCGCAACTAGTCGCAGGATTTGAAGCTTAATTTACAAGGTTAATAATATATACTTGCGTACACAGCGCAAAAGAAAGCGGAATGTCGTGGAATTCGTAACTTATCTCTATTTTTAAGCGCATTTTACGATTTTGTCATTCATTACCCTGTGGTACGTTAATTGAAATGTAAACGTGCATAATTTTCACTAGTACATACCTCCTGGAATACATTCCATATTGAAAGTATTGGTTTCACTTGCACAAAACATAACTTCCTTCAACAATACGACTGTTTTTGTAGCCTGGCCAGCTGCGCGCACGCTAACAATGAACTGCCGCATTTGACCTGAGATATTACCGAACAAATGAACATCTGGTCGTCCGCACAGCCGGCATTCAGTTGTCCCAGCATTGCTGCTGCCAACCTGATAGTCCAAAATCCCCATCTTTAAACTTTTTTTTTCCTTTTTGGCCACGTTTTCAAGATTCTGGCCCACTGTGCGGCGTGATGGTATGGGAAGCCATTAGTTACACGTCTCGGTCACCTCTTGTTCGCATTGACGGCATTTTGAACAGTGGACGTTACATTTCAGATGTGTTACGAGCCGTGGCTCTACCTTTCATTCGATCCGTGCGAAACCCTACATTTCAGCAGGATAATGCACGACCGCATTTTGCAGGTCCTGTACGGCCTTTCTGGATAAAGAAAATGTTCGACTGCTGCCCTGGCCACCACATTCTCCAGATCTCTCACAAATTGATAACGTCTGGTCAATGGTGGCCGAGCAAGTGGCTCGTCACAATACGCCAGTCACTACTCTTGATGAACTGTGGTATCGCGTTGAAGCTGCATGGGCAGCTGTACCTGTACAAGCCACCCAAGCTCGTCTGACTCAATGCCCAGGAGTATCAAGGCCGTTATTACGGCCAGAGGTGGTTGTTCTGGGTACTGATTTCTCAGGATCTATGCACCCAAATTGCGTGGAAATGTAATCACATGTCAGTTCTAGTATAATATATTTGTCCAATGAATACCGCTTTATCATCTGTATTTCTTCGTGAGGTAGCAATTGTAATGGCCAGTAGTGTAGAACAGGATTAAAGCTGCTAGTTTAGGAAGTTCGATATGTCCACCTTGGCGAACGTTTCCCATAGTTTCCGTATTGCCGTAATTCACTTCAAAAAATCTCCAGAGGTGTTATCTAAACAAGATAAAGAACAAAGCCTTTCCGAATATCGTCTTCGCTTACCCAACAATGCAGCCCGATTGTTGTTTGATAGTACTGTAAAATGTAGAGATCAGCGTAACTAAAGACCTGTTTGGGAGCATGCGCTCAGCTAAATGCAGTCAACCTACTCTCAGCTACGTTTGAACGACGCAGGAAATTTCTTTAATAAAAATGGTTCAAATGGCTCTGAGCACTATGGGACTCAACTGCTGAGGTCATTAGTCCCCTAGAACTTAGAACTAGTTAAACCTAACTAACCTAAGGACATCACAAACAACCATGCCCGAGGCAGGATTCGAACCTGCGACCGTAGCGGTCTTGCGGTTCCAGACTGCAGCGCCTTTAACCGCACGGCCACTTCGGCCGGCTTTCTTTAATACCGTGCAGTATAAAAATCAAACAGCGGCTGTTGCGACTGTGGAAAAGATGGGTTCGAGCGCGGGTGAGCGCTTTCACACCTCTGGGGTGTGCGCCGGGTCTGATGCACTGTCGTCGGCCTTTAATGGGGATCAGGAGGGCAAGCAAGCGCCGAGCTTAATGGCCGTTCATAATTCGCGCCGTATCGCAGAATCTGGTCAATTAACTTTGATGGGTCAAATGGGTCGGACGGAGGTCCTCACTCGCGGCGTTCCACCGATCACTGGCGCATCGACCGGGGCAGCCAGCCCTGCGCTGTGGCGCGACGGCCCGGCGGACGTCCTCGCCGACGCTGGCCCGGCCTGCGGCTGGCCACGGAAGCGGGCGAGGCTCTGCAGGCAGCGCGGCAGCTGGGAAGAGCCGAGTATTGCCGTGTTTTAATTCTGTCGTACACAGGGCGATGCGAGACAAGACAGTGAACTAACAGTCAGTGAAAAGAATCCGGAAGGGGCAGCAGGATAGCCGTTTGACAACCCTCCGACATTTACATTTTTAGAAATGGTGCACTGGCTCGTATTGGAGAACAACGAGAAAGGATTGGCTGTGACCCATTCAGAGGAACCATTGCGACGATAATGTAAATTGTCTGTAGGAAATAAAAGAAAACAAAACATTAGAATGGCACAACGGAGACTCAAATCGTTTTCCCCCCGCATATCAGTCCAGTGTGCAACATGACCACTTTCTCCGCGCAGCTTTTGAATACTCATGCTGCTCCTGCCAAAGTGCTCCAATAAAGATATATTTTGCTCCCACCGACATTTAAATGCTCGATAAGGGGTTGGGTTGTTGGGGGAAGAGACCAAACAGCGAGGTCATCGGTCTAATCGGATTAGGGAAGGATGGGGAAGGAAGTCGGCCGTGTCCTTTCAAAGGAACCATCCCAGCATTTGCGTGGAGCGATTTAGGGAAATCACGGAAAACCTAAATCAGGATGGCCGGACGGGGGGTTGAACCGTCGTCCTCCCGAATGCGAGTCCAGTGTACTAGCACTGTGATGTTACTGACATAATAATGTTATTTTTACAGAATTTAATGCGTAGTCACATTTGCTCTCAATTATAAGAGTGTACTCGCGTAACTGCCTTAATAATTCGAATGCGTCACTCAAAACATTTCAGAACCAGTTTTTGTTCTAATTTAGTCAATTTTTGTCACACACATACATTTAAGGGTCGGAACATGATTTGGTTTCTCAGTACTGTTTTAACCATTTTGTCACATAGCTCGGCGTACACGTTTGTGGTGACAAGCCACGTCTGTAGTATTGGAAATTTCTCGTGATGGAGCATGCCAGATAACAATATGTTGTTTAACTGAAGGATTCTGCGTGTTCACAACCTACAGTGTCTAAGATACAACCTTCCATAACAGCAGATGAACTTTTCGTTCAAACGTCCTTTGTCCTATTTCATTGCAGTTATGAAACAGCTGTCCCCTTCTGTAGCACGGCCGATCCATCGATGCGGCAGCTCCGTGTTCAGGTACCCACGGACTTCACGATGGAAATGGGGTGGAGCCCCAGCCTGTTGAAAGATGAACGGAGAGTCCGATTGCATTTGAGGCATCAGCCATTGCTGCAACATGACCAAGTAGGAATATCCAGTGACAGTGCTCTCGTCGAAGAAGGATGACCCGTACAGTTTTCGACGTGATAAGGCACAAGAAACATTTTCCTTTGGGGAATCACGCTCAAATTTAGTGCATTCTTGTGGATACTTTGTACCCCAGATTCGACAATTATGCCTGTTCACTTTCACATTAGTGTGAAAAGTGGCTTCTTCGTTAAAAATTAAGCGATCAACAATGCTACTCCATCCTCATTCAATTGTTGCAACTGCGAACAAAACTTAAAACACTTGTCTTTGTCTAAGTCATTGAGCTTCTGCACTGGCTCCAATTTGAATGGTTTCATAGTTAGCTTCTGTCGCAGGACTTTCCACATTGTCATTGGAGCCATTTCGAGTTCACGCGATGCACGACACACCGATTTCTTTGGACTCCTTATGAATGTCTCTCGTACGCGCTCCACATTCACTTCGCTCACACTGGGACGTCCGCTTCTATGTGCCGGGCACAAGCAACCCGTCTTAACGAATTTGTTGTGCCAGTGATAAATGGCCTCCCTTGTTGGTGGCTTCTTACCGTACTTGGTTATAAACATCCGTTGAACAGCTGTAGCACAATTGTTTTTGTCGAACTCCGACACACAGGAAGCTCGCTCTGCACCTGAACTCGCCATGTTTGCGACTAGCGCTGACTATCAGCGAATTACCAAACTACGCTGTGGCGGGATTTAAAAAAAAAGAAAAAAAAACAACTTTTAGGGTTTCTCTTCAAAAAGACATGTGTGTAATATCTGTACAGTATTTGGTTCTTGTGCAGTAAATGATTGAAAGTGTTCTCGGTCTTTATGTACACCCTGTATTAATGTTACATCTTAATCACTTAGTTTTCTTCGGCTAGTTTAATCGCTTAGTTTCGTTACCTCGTAATTCATCAGAGTTGGAGGTGAGAATATCTTGAGGCCAGTAACTTGATTCAACCTGAAGAAATGGGGCCGAATAACAGAAGTAATGATTATGTGCCCGATGTAACAGAAAGCTGAAACTGGTATTGTCAACCGGTTAAGTTCAAAAATGGTTCAAATGGCTCTGAGCACTATGGGACTTGACATCTGAGGTCATCAGTTCCCTAGAACGTAGAACTACTTAAACCTAACTAACCTAAGGACATCACACAACACCCAGCCATCACGAGGCAGAGAAAATCCCTGACCCCGCCGGGAATCGAACCCGGGCGTGGGAAGCGAGAACGCTACCGCACGCAACCGGTTAAGTGATTTGTTTTCTCCCAAGATTTACGGCAATACGCGAATGATCCTTGTCAATGGTAGTCTCTACCGTTGTTGTTTCGTGTCTTGACTGTCGAGTGACATCCGTTTTTTAGCACACTTCTCTCGGTTGTTACAATTGTTACTGTTATACTTATCTCCGATTGAACATAGAAACTATCTTTTATGAACTAATCGTTGTTGTAGGAGTAAGTACTACAGTCCTTCTGTGTGTCACATTGGCATTAGTTATACTGCACTTGATGGAGTTTCATATATTATGTGCTTAAATGACTGCTGAAGATTGTTTACTAGAAACAGGCGGTCCATACGTATAAAAGCAATTCGCTATAGTGAGGAACATGTGCCTGTAGAACAGAGCTGAAAGTATTTATAATCACACTGTAACTTCAGCTGGGTATCGAAAGTTTTCTGACACATCCTTCAGAGGAAGAGGTTCGTCGTACTTAGAACGATATCATACTTCAATTGACGATTCCGTTTGGCCCCTGAAGAAATAGGATATCAGCCTAACGAAGCCAACATTCGGTACATAATTGATTGAGCGTTTATAGTAATTAATGGTGAATCAAGGAAATAGCTCGTACTCTGGTTCTCAACAATTTGCCCACAGGTATGAAGGTGGGCGGGGGGGGGGATTGAGAACTTGAGAGGTTAATAAGCAAGGAAAACAACTGTTACATTAGAGTTTTCAATGAGTTTTGAGTAATTCATTGTGGTTCCAACTGTTTTGAAATAAAGTTAAATTCCTACCAGTCAAGAGCTCTGTGTTCACATTCAATAATTTTTCATGCCATAGTTGTACTCTAGGTCAACCTGCTTCGTTTTCCTCTGAATATACTCCACTCCACTTGTGGAATGTTTGAATATCTAAAAAAATACACATATAACGCTGATGTAAGCTCTTCACAGGACCGGAATTCTTTTTCGAGCCACTCATGTCCTTAGATATGGGCCTAGGTTCGCGTCAGGTGCCAAATCCGTTGAATAAGATCGATCTTCTGCCTTAGCAATTCAAATTTGAGATTCCTCATTTTTCTAAAATCAAAATAACTTTCATTGTCGTCATAAAATATTTCTTTTTATCCAGTTTTTTCACCCATTTTGTTCAGGAGACAGTTGTAGTCTTCACTATTTACTGTATTGCACTTCATGCGGTAATCAGTACGGGTAGTCCCTTTTGCATACCAGAAAACACTGGACATAACAGACGAAAGTGTTGGTATCGGCTTCGTTTTATTTGGTGCAGCGCCACCTGCTTCCACGCACCTACTCCGACTGCTGTTTCGTTTGTAGTGCGAAGTAGAAAATCTTGCACAAAAAAACATATGAACTATTTTCAAAACTTGCCTATAATTTGATCTGCCGTTTGCATTGACTCAGCGTTCAACATGCATAACATTACATTCATGTCGCATAATGTTGTGACGTAAATGTGCTGTATTTTTTATTGTATCCTTTCTGATGTTTCCATTTTTGGTCACTGCTATGACCATTTATTTTGTCCGTCATCTGGAAAATGTATATGGCGACGACAAAGTATAGTCGCCTGTTTTTGAACTAATGAAGGTACGAGAGCTGTCCGGAAAGTAAGGTCCGATCGATCGTGAAATGAAAACCACAGTGGAAATTCGATGAAGCTTTGCATAGTTACGTTGGACAGTGTCTCCAGTATGCCCGTCGATCGCGTCACACCGCTCTTTCCAGTTCTGAGCGCACGATGACCACTTGAAGATGCCTAGAAAATAGTGTCTCCCGCCAATTAGAAGTGCCTATGAGACACTTCGCCTGATTTCATGCAACCCCACAGAACGTTACTGTCAAGCATTTCCTTCTTCCTGAAAATTCTCGGCCGCACAGTGCAGGAGCAATGAGGACGCTGCTGCTGCGTATTCGATGGGAAGTATTTGATCACTCACAATAAAGCCCGGACTTGGCTCCCTCTGATTTTCATATCTGCTCACCTGCACCATTGGCTATAAAGACAACAAGCTGCAGATCAGCGTAGAGAATTGGCAGAAAGCGCAGGCGACTGTATTCTATGACGAAGGTATTGGAAAGTTGTTGCAATGCCACGACAAGTGTCTCAGTCGAAGCAGCGACTATGTAGAGAAGTAGCGGGAAAGTGCAGCTAACTGTTGCAAATAAAACATTTTTAATTATGAATATGGTTTCCATTTCGCGACCGACTGGAAGTTAATTTCCCAATAGCCCTCGTATTTCTCCTTGTAAATCATTCACTTTGGATGGATTTCCATTCGCAATGCACAGCATCAAAAAAATAATTCTAAGACTGCGCCTTGTTGCATATAAAACAAAGTATTCCGCAAGTCAAGCTGTCAAGCAGGCAATTGACTTGCAGTATTGATCAACGTACAAAACAAGACGTGGTTACGGGAAAACTGTACACGCCGTGGAAATGGAGTTGAAAAGAATATTCAAACTCGTTGTTTATGAATCGAGAAGTGGCGGATTATGCATTTATTTACATGTACTTGACGCTGCATGAGGATGAGATGTCTGGCGCCGTTAACTACTTTGACAGCTGCGCTGAACTGTTGTATGGGTGAGCGTTTCGCTGTCTGTCCTGCGTGAGTGCCGTTAATTTCCTAGGGTTCGCGGTCGCGGTTATCCGCTGAGTAGCCTGCTCTGTGTAACTGAGCTTGTCTCACTGCAGAACACTGCCTCACTTCCTATCCCACGCTAACAAATGAATGACATCGCCAAGGTAACGACGGCTCATTCACTACTTAGCGAGTTTCCTGCTAATTTCTCTGCTCGAAATCGAGCACACACCGATAGAGGTCAGCTTTTGCCACGCTAGGTTCTCTCTGGATTTATCGGTCGGAAAGATGCTCGTTGAAATGGCAAATTCTTTCACTTTTGCTCTCATTACGTATCACCTGAATATGATTTTGCATCTCTATCGGTCGGTTGTCGAATTCTAAACATCGTTTGCCTCTACATGTAGTGTACTTGGCCTGTATCGTTTTCTCTTTCTTATCGATAGCCTATTCTTATCTTTATTGCTAGTCGTCATTTTAGTAGTTTGCTCTTGTGACCCTTCTGAAGCTACGTTTCTTCTACTGAAAGAAAAAGAATCGTCCAATTTTATCCGTTCATGATTTTATGTTGTTGTCAATCGAAGGTGCCTCATCCAGAATAATGAATTGAAAATTAAACTTTTTCTTTACCCATGGGTCTAATATCGTTACTCTGAAGCACTCTTTACTTTTTGCCGTAGGTGTTAATTATTTTCAGTCATAGAAAAGTTACTCATTGTGACAGGCAGGAGCAATTAATCGTATTTTTGGAAATGATAGGCTGCCCACTCATAACAAAGGAATTTTACGTAAAAAAAAAACGGGTGAACAGTTCTATTAAGAGAAAGAAATCCCAACTGTCGTGCAATAATAATAAAATTTTAGGCCTAAATTTTCATTCACAGATTCCGCTGTTGATAAGATTTACTATTTAAACATGTCGCGACATCTGCAGTATTCCGACACTTTAGGTTCATTGTCTTCAGTCATCGTCCATGCATTCGCGACTTGGCGCCATCCGATTATCATATGTACCAAAACTTAAATAAAATCTTGGTGGATTTCACTGTGACAGTGGGGAGTAGTGCAAGCAGAGAGGAGGTTGTGATTCTGTCAACATTTTGCAGTGACGGTATCAACAAACTAGTCTCTCGTTGGGAGAAATGTCTTCGTCGCCAGAGAGACTATGTTGTGAAATAAATATGTAGGCATGAAGAACAAAGTTTGTTTTGTTTACAAGCCTTTAAGAGTTTTCACTTAAAAATCGTTATGTAAACTGTAGAGATGCGAAATATAAACTGTAGAGATGCGAAATATAAACTGTAGAGATGCGAAATAAGTTTTGAAAGTGCAATGGAACTAGGAGGTACTTTTCGCACTGGCGGGATAGAATATGAAATGAAAGTAAATCTGCCTTTTTTACTTGATTTTATGTGTAAATTTGTATTATTCATATGTTCTATTTGATAGCGTTAGGCTTATTATTTTAGTAAACATGACACAGTCACTGTAAGTATCAGCGTACACATTAGTATCCGTTATCGAGAAATTCTAATTGTGTGTGAAAGCGTTTCGCACTTACCGTGACTGGATTGAAGCCTTTATATCATTACCAAATTTTCATGTATTCCACAAGGCTATCGATAATTTAGTGTAGCGAAGTCTTTGAGTAGCTGCATATTTTCAGGCAGATGTATCGATGGAAGGCGACAGGAAGAAAGACTAAAGTTTAGAAGTCCTGTCGCAGCTAAGATCAAGGAATCTGGATCTGTCTATTTTAAACGACACATCCAGTTATTATGGTTTAAGATAATTAGGGAAACCACAAAAAATCTAAATCTGGATTACAGAACGAGAATTTAAACAGTCGTCCTCCTAAATGCGAGTCCAATGTCTTAACCAATTCTCCAACCTGCTCGATATGTTATAGAGTTATTAAATGGTGTTGCTGATGTCTTTCAAAAATTACTGCTGTCTCTATATGTCACAAGATTTTTATTGACAAAGAAACCTGTAGATAAATTTGTGTGGGGAAATAAATTCAGAAGAGCTAACACAGGAACTTGGAGTATTTGATCCATAAGGCAGCTGTAACTCCTGTTTGCTGTTACACGAACCGTGATTAATGTAGGCGTTTCAAAGTAATTCTGCTCAATTAGAGTTACATGCGAACGAATCTTGCTCTACAACCTCGTACAAAATCTGAGAGTACTGCACGCATATAAGTTTGTTCTAATAAGAACCAGTCGAATTTCAAAATTTAATGCCCGCTTGCGGAGTGGTCAGAATCAAGCTACTTCAGTGCCATACTATATACGTCACCAATGCTTCGTGGCAGTGATGCAGCTAGGTAGTAAAACTGAATTAAAAATTAATTTAGTGACCCTGTCATGGATATCATACAGCAACAGAAAGACTAAGAGTGTATTAGAAAACGCAGCATCGTACACGAAAATAAACCTGAATTATACTTTGTCCACGTAAATCATAAAAAATATGCTGCTGGAGCTCATCGACATAAAATAGTCGTGTAGCAGTTTACAAAGTTCGTACTAATGGCATTAGCCAACACAATGATCAAAGACAGGATTTTTCTTCCAAAGTGAATCTTTCACTCTGCAGCGGAGTGTGCGCCATTTTCAAATTTCCTGGCAGATTAAAACCGTGTGCCGGACAGAGGCTACAACCCGAACCTTGGTTTTGGCGGGAAATGCTGAGCCATCCCGGCACGATTCACGATTTCCGTCGACACTTCTTTTCCGTCACTACCAAATTTCAAGAGTTTTATTGTTTGCAATAAGACAGTATAAAAGATTATTTCGTGTTTGTCTGCGTGATGTCTACCACTAGGAGAAATGTCAGTTGTCTCAATTTGTCTCGTTACCATTTTTGCGCAATGGCAGTTGCTTCCCTGTTGCATACAAATTTTGTTAGTTAATTAAACCACTACTTTCCAACTGTGAGCCTCGCAAGGTGGAAATGACAAACTAGTAATGAGGAAGATTCAATCCTAGATATAGTCCTTGATGTTAGTAAATCACTTCCCCCGATATCTGAGGAAATAACTGTTACGCAGATGTTAAGCGATTTTCATTATAGACATGAGCCTACCAGATTGTTCGATGCACTTTATCACTTTTTTCTACCGAACGATTTCGCCCGATCGCTGTCAATGAATTCGCGATTGGGAGAAGCGGATTTTAAATGTCCATTGGACTATCCGAATTTAGAATATCTGTGATTTTCCTAAACAGCTTCAAGCCAGTGTTGTTTTAAATTTCATTTCTTTGTTGATTAGGGCCGATGTCGTCTCCCATTCTTCTCCATCTCAATTCTTGCTCCGCTTCTAATAGATGGAACGTTAAGTCTAACCTTAATTCCTCTGTCAGGCTTTTCAGACATTTCTTAAACATGGTTTGATATCTTTGCTCTCCCAAGCTCCATTCCTCTCCACGCGTACCAAGTTAGCTACTCGAGAGCTCCTTACAAATATACCAACAGCTTCTCCCTTCGGTAATCTGTTTTCCGTTACTTATTTTCTCGCGCATTTCTTCTGATGCCTGATAGAAAGACTCGTTAAGAATACCTCTGCTGTCTCCCTAACTGAGACGTGCTGTGGAGCTCGGCGCCCGCCGCGGCTCGGGCGGACTGTGGCTAACAGCACGGCGCGCTCCTGTCCTTTTGGCCGTGCTCTCGAGACGCGCAGCCTCATAAGTCTGCGACTGTCACGAGCAGCTGCAGCCATTAGGTCTCCGTCAAAGGGCGTGCCCGCCCGCGCTGAAAGCAACGGCTGCGCCGCAAGTGCTTTCAAGCGCGCGCCCCCCGCGACGCCGTAAACCGCGACGCTCTCTTCCCCGCCATCACGCGAGTCGTTTCTTTACAATCGTATCTCTCGCCGTGCCGATCACTGCTGCTAACGATGTTCCGCAGATATTTCGCACCGGAACGGAATGGTACCTCTCACTCACAGTCGCCCAATTGCTGGACTCCGTAATTTTTATTTTTGCGGGCTGCTGTGACACATGTTGTTATTTCTGTGTGATATCAAAGTAAATGAGCGGGGAAAAAATGCAATGGTATCACAGTTACGACCTATCGGATACTATAGACGTTATGCCCTGGTATGGTGGTATAGAGTAAAGAAGTAACTTACTAATTGGACTCAAATGCAGTAAAAGAGTGAGAATGCGTTATTTCTATGGGTACAATGGAATCTAAAAAGCATTCTTAATCGATAAATACTAAATCTCAGCTCGTATATTTTACGACAGTTACGAGGTGTGGCTAGAAAAAAACCGGACTAGTACTGGTGAAACAATAAAACGAATGCAATAAGGCTGAAAGTCGCGTGGCCTGTCACGTGACTCTCGCTCCGCCTACTGCTCGAGTTTCATCTGCCTCCTGCACGCAGTCTGCCCGTGGCGTCTGCTTTAAGTAGTTGACGTTTTGTCTGTGCGTCGGAAAATGTTGAGTGTACAGAAAGAACAGCGTGTTAACATCAAATTTTGTTTCAAACTAGGAAAATCTGCAAGTGAAACGTTTGTAATGTTACAACAAGTGTACGGCGATGATTGTTTATCGCGAACACAAGTGTTTGAGTGGTTTAAACGATTTAAAGATGGCCGCGAAGACACCAGTGATGACACTCGCACTGGCAGACCATTGTCAGCAAAAACTGATGCAAACATTGAAAAAATCGGTAAACTTGTTCGACACTTTCCTTGTCAACTCCTGTTAATTCAGACACTGCTCTGATTGTTAAACGGCGATCTTGTCGAACAAGTTTACCGATTTTTTCAATGTTTGCATCAGTTTTTGCTGACAATGGTCTGCCAGTGCGAGTGTCATCACTGGTGTCTTCGCGGCCATCTTTAAATCGTTTAAACCACTCAAACACTTGTGTTCGCGATAAACAAACATCGCCGTACACTTGTTGTAACATTACAAACGTTTCACTTGCAGATTTTCCTAGTTTGAAACAAAATTTGATGTTAACACGCTGTTCTTTCTGTACACTCAACATTTTCCGACGCACAGACAAAACGTCAACTACTTAAAACAGACGCCACGGGCAGACTGAGTGCAGCAGGCAGATGAAACTAGAGCAGTAGGCGGAGTGAGAGTCATGTGACATGCCACGCGACTTTCAGCCTTATTGCATTCGTTTTATTGTTTCACCAGTACTAGTCCGGTTTTTTTCTAGCTACACCTCGTACAGTTCGGATGACAGTATGTAACCAGAAGCGTATTGCTAACTGCAACAGTAAATGCTGTGCCAAATTTCATTTAAAATTACCTTATTGTCTTTATGCCTCTTAAATGCTAGACTCCATGCCGCGGTAATACTACATCTTTTTCAAATCGTAATTGTTCTAAGTTTCTGACTACATCTTCTGTATAACGGTTTTCAGGAAACTGACAATTAATGACGTCTTTCTTACCCCGATGTATGTTAAAGACCAATTCACTGTTGAAAAGAGAATGAGAAGAATTTATAAAAGAATTAAGCAAGCAGATTGTATTGTATGTTAACCGGGGGCCTAGAAACGACGGAGAGGCTCCGCCCCCGTCGCAGCCGCGGTGGTCCACAACCCCACGGCGACTACCGCAGTCCACTTCACCCCTCCGCCGCCCCACACCGGACCACTCTTTCAGGGTTATTGTGCGGTTCGGCCCCCGGTGGACCCCCCCCCCCCCCTTCCAGGTAACGTGTCACATGAGACGAGTGTAACCCCTATGCTTGCGTGGTAGAGTAATGGTGGTGTACGCGTACGTGGAGAACTTGTTTGCACACCAACTGCCTACATAGTGTAGCTGAGGCGGAATAAGGGGAACCAGCCCGCATTCGCCGAAGCAGAGGGAAAACCGCCCAAAAACCATCCACAGACTGGCCGGCTCTCCGGACCTCGACACAAGTCCGCCGGGCGAATTCGTGCCAGGGACCAGGCGCTCCTTCCCAGCCCGGAAAGCAGTGCGTTAGACCGCACAGCTAACCGGGCAGGCATGCTTATGTTTAGTTGGATCAATGATTTAATTTACATCTCTTCTCCTTCAGATTACAGCACGATCAGTCTTGATGATATTTGCTTCCATCTTTGCCTTCGTTGTTTCCGTAGATAAGTGTTTTCAATTTTCTTTCCTCGTCTGCTTGTGCAACAGCTTCAACGCATCCATTCCGAGTTTCTTCCACTGTTGTAGGTTTTTTTGTGGGGTTGGGGTGGGATGGGGGGACAGAGTATACGACCCGCGTGCAGCATGCACGTTGTTCTGCATTCCTCACGTCGCTATCAAATGAACCAAAATGTTGCTGATTCTTATTTAAACGTAGCAAGATAATACTCATCGATAATTTATTAACTTTGTAGTTCTAAATGCAAAATATCGATATTGCCACAATAATGATGAAAATGGTTTGTGTATTACACTTAAATCATACATATGTTTCACATCTTTCCGTTTGGAAATAACAAGCGATTTCTTTTCTATTCCTTTTCTTTGCCGGAACTAGGTTCACAAGCTTATTTGCCCAAGAGATTGTGGGATCTTAAGGAATTAGTTGGTTACAAACGTTGCTCAATGTGACGACCATCTGCATCTACGACAGCCTGGAACCGCATTGCTCTACTGCTGACCGACTATTCGAACGGTGAACCATGGAATGTTCAGCTTTCGTAACATAGCTCGTGCACTGATTGAAGATCGCACGTTGCGTCCAGCTTTCTCACCTATCGCAACAGTAACTTATTTAGCGATTTGTGGTGCAATTAGCCATCTGCCTTTTCAAGGAGCAATTCCCAAATCGCTAGTTAATTCGAACGTCCCAGTCGAATTCTTCAATCCCGGTAAGGAAAGAGAACCTCAACATATTTCTTTAATGCGTCGATACTCGCGAAGAGGAGCAGCACTTTTACTCTTGTTTTGTTGTTTTGATGAAATATCTTCATGAGTAAAGCCCTGCTCACCTTGTCCAGACCCATGTGGACTATCTGGAAATACAATGAACACCGATGCTTGTGTCTCAACGCCACTCCGCAGCACTACCGGCACCTAACGGCAGATCATGACACTAACACTACTAACAACGCAAATCCTACAGCGCACTTTCCAAACATCATTTCTATAAAGTTCGTTACCGAAATAGTAAATAGTTTTTCGTCTACAGTGCCTCACTTCTTTGGGCCGCTGCCAATTTTGCTGTTGATGGAGATGCACGGCGGTGTCATGTTACCGCGATCACAGCGTGGAATTTGGCAGCTACTTCTATTGCTGACTTGGTTCGCAGCGAACGTCAGTCCGTTACCAGGCGGTCATATGAAGGTGACTCGCGGGTTGTGCTCTTATCTGGAGCTGTTCCGTGGAAGAGGTTGTGTGTGACAAATAGTCGAAATGCTAGCTCCACACGTGTAACGAATAGACATTGCTACTAATGAGATAAGGCCAAAGGACTTTGCTTTTCCGCTCGAGCAGCGCTCTCGCCTCAGTCGAGCTCCTGGAAGCCACAGAGGGGAAGCGAGGAGTTCAAGCGTTTCGAATAGTAGGTATGTTATTGGTCCTTTTAGGAAATAGCGGACATAATGTCACGAGAGGAGAACGAATAAAACGTACATTCGTTGTGCTTCGTCCACCAGGTGGGAGAGGGCATTCTGGGAGCAAGTGCCCGCATCTCGTGGTCGTGCGGTAGCGTTCTCGCTTCCCACGCCCAGGTTCCCGGGTTCGATTCCCGTCGGGGTCAGGGATTTTCTCTGCCTCGTGATGGCTGGGTGTTGTGTGCTGTCCTTAGGTTAGTTAGGTTTAAGTAGTTCTAAGTTCTAGGGGACTTATGACCACAGCAGTTGAGTCCCATAGTGCTCAGAGCCATTTGAACCATTTTTTCTGGGAGCAAGTGAGAGTAAGTTGCAGGCCGTCGTTTTCGTCGGCACCAACGACGTCTGTCGCCTAGGATCTGAGACCATTCTCGGTTTTTTGTCGACACACATAAGTGGTGACGGCATGTAACCTCACTCCTGGGGACTTATTCAGCAGTATAGTTCCGAGAACAGATCTGAGCTGTCTGGACGAGGGCCGAGTGGAGGCTCTAAACAAGTTTTCCGTTGTTTCTGTAACAAGCTGCTGGGTAGAGACTTCAAAAATCATCTTGGATAAGTGAGGTGTGCACCACACACCAGAAGCGGCCGCTCAGATAGCAGAGGAGGTATGGATTTTACACACATTTACCGCTACTATAAACTGACGAGACGATCGTCCAAAGCTTAAGAAATGTCGGACGAGGGCTTTGTAGTAGTCTTCATGCTAGGACGAGATACACCACCGTACAGTTTTTAATGTGAATTTAGGTCCGTCATGTGCCTTCTTCACATCTAGTTTTGTACGTTTTCAGTACCTTAAATCGTATCAGATGAATAATTACCAGTATCTGACGTATGTGGTTGGCTCTGGTAACTGATTGAAAACGGTGTAATAAATACACGTACGTACATTAAATTTGCTCATTTTGAGGGCGAGCTGTTAGTAATCGTTGGTTATCGCATTGTCTTCCTTTATTTTGCAGCGATTTACTATTATCTACTAAAAATATGGTTGCTTTCACACTTTCTTTAAATGCACGAGGACTGAACTGCTGAAGATGTGTATACATTGAGAAAAAAAAGTACTACGATGATATATTTGTTGTCCAAAACATGTACAGTGATTCTACAAGCAAATAGCTTGAGGGACCTAGATATTTTATTTTCTGCAGCTTTCGTATTGTACGTGACGTTTCGCCTCGGGAGCTCAAACTGCTCGCAAACAGACGAAATACTGCAACTAGAATGTATATGCTCACCTCTTTGACAAGTCCTGCAAAAACTCCCGAACTGATAAAAGAATGACGCGCTGTGCTAAGAAGCTGTTTAATAGAGAGATACAACTTATACTGAGCTTGAGATGTTGATGTTTCCATACCATTTAATACTACCCTACTTAAAAGTGTGTTGTCTTACTACGTCACTTACTCGTATCCTGCTACATTTAATAGTGAATTTCAGTGTGCCGTACTTCAGATTCAGAATTAAGGGTCATTACTCGTCACGATTTGCTTGTAATCCGATGTAAAGAATGATATGTTAAGAAGTTAATGAAATCATGACACACAAAATAACTTAGGACTTGTAAATGAACCCTCTGAGATTGGGTTACTTAAGAAGTCACACTCCAACTGGAAGGAAGGTATTTTTAAACAACACTGTCTAATCTCACGTCGGCGGCTCCAAGTTTTACCAAAAGGTAAGACATTCAGACGCTTTATCGATTTATTCTATACCCATTCTATTCAGACTGCATTTTTTAATCCAAGTTCAACACTCCCCCACCCTCATCCACATGTATACACCCACTCACACTCGTCCTTTTACCTCAGTCTAGGCTCGATTAGCTTACCTTCCCTTGCTCGTCGTTCTATACCAGGCCACAGTGTCGGCTATAGGTGCTATGTGGCAGTTGCAACAGTACTTTAACCACTTCTTTTTTCCGTCTTTGTTTTCTGTTGGGGAGAAATGACCATAAATTTCAAACGTTCATTTGCACTTCGATCGTTACTTCTCTAGTTGGATAAATAAAATGCCTGTAATTTTTTAGAACGTGTAAAGGTATCCTATTTTTTCACGAGTTTTTAAACTGGTAATATTTATTTAACTCCGTTTTTCAACAAAGGTTTTGCTCAGTAACTGTTGAATTTCATAGGACTGCTGCCTGTTAAGGGTGGACTCCTTTCAAAACTTTTTTAAATATTGATTTTATGAGTTAACGAACAGTGCGCTCTCATTTAAATATATGACCGAAAGAGTGAGCCTACAGGAACTGTGAAACGAACCCTGTCGTCCAGGACCGTGTGCCACAAAGGGCGCAGATTCACTACGAGATGAGGAAACTCACAAGCGACTGTTATCTATTGAGGTCTAAGCGCTGTAGTGTGCGAGTGAGACAGACGAGACCCTACGTCATAGGGAAACCCAGTAGAAGGCTTTTGTGGCCAAGGAGACGTAGCAGTGTTAAATATGGCCGACCTAAGGTCGGTCATAAAGGGAAACATTTAGGAAAACGTTTGGGAAAATTATTTAATTCTGTAGTAGTGCAGGGAATGAAGCCACGGTAATTTTAATCTGCCATACTCCATAAAATTTCATAGTGATCCCAATAAAATTTGAATACTGATCATATCCATAACAGTGTAGGATTTACTGTTAAAGTGAAATTAGAAAGTTTTGTAACAAAGACCTGAATGCAAAAACTGAACGCTTTGGTCGATCTTAACGATCGTCATTTCATATAGACGCGCATCATTAAAATGACAAATGTTGTAAATATCAACTCTGCAACTTTATTTGTGTAAAAGATATAGTAAATTTAAAGTATCAGTATTTTCAGTTAAGCATCAGAACATCATTTCCTCCACGCAAAACACATTGAACATGTACTTTTTACTGGTGGGGTGAGAGACTGAGATTGTTGCAAAAATTGCGACATTAAAAGATATTATTTGATTTAGACAAAAACCTCAGAAGTATGTCATTAGAATTGTCTTCCATAGACATCAAGAATGCGCGATCATGGGAGTATCTTTTGATCATTTTGGCCTCCACCTGTCAAAGATAACTTTGAGACAAATGCCAGTGTTTACTACTTTAACAGTTTCCAAACATTACTCGTAGTAATTAGTTCTGCAATGGCACATATATAGTTCAGTTCATTGTTCATACGTATCTTAGTTCGGTCTAACTCGGAGTAATCTGCTCCCTGTTGTTGCTGCTGGAGCCGTCGTTGTCCAGGTCCATTTCATCTGCCAACTGGATCAAGTTACGTGAATTTCATGAAATAATCTAGGTACCAAGTCGTTTTATAGTGGTTTATTTATGACAAACTCCACCACTACTTCTTAGTGGGAGCGTCGGCATCGAGACACACCAATGTTGAATTTGTATCTGTCCTGAGACGCCAAGACCGGCCTCATTTGAACTCTTCTGCTGGGAGAGTTAATTTGGAGTTGGAACGGCTGCTTGGGTCGGGTGCGGGGGCTCATATTGGTGTGGTTCCTGTTGATTCTCTCAGTAGGTGGGACTATACCAGGCACGGCCTACATCTCAACAGGAAAGGGAAGGGGAAACTGGCTGGGGTAATAGCAGGAAATTTAAGGGGGGGAGGCACTGCCATGAATGGTAAAATACCAGTGGTTACAGGTATTGGAGCAGCACCTTTTTTAGAATAGGTAAGACAGAAAGATGCAGTTTAGGAAAGAAATTAAACAGCACAATTCTAGCACATTGGATCACCAATCACAGCTGTCAATTACAAATTTTTACCAATCACCAGAAATTTTATCTCCACCAAGTTGTATCTCAGTCCTAGGTAATTGCATTGATGAATTAAAGTCACCCAACCCAGTTGACATAATCTGCCTCTCTGAACACCATGTGACCACTGGTATAGGAACTAGGCCGAAGCACAATGAGAAACTCAGACAGGAGAGTACTGCAAATGTTAGAAAAGGTTCTCATAAAAGTATAATTAAAAATAATGTAAGTATATTTCATCAAAATATTGGGAGTTTAAAGAATAAAATACATGAGCTTCTGGTTTGTTTAGAAGATTTAGAAGTTGAGGATGAAATAGATATACTATGCCTGTCTGAGCATCACATTGTTACTGATATGGATAAGGTAAATGTAAGTGGATATAAGCTCTCTGCACATGTAATGAGAGAAAATATGGAGAAAGGAGGAGTTGCCATATATGTCAAAAGTTATCATTGTGCAAAAAGTATAGAAACAAAAAAAGTTTTGTGTAGAGAAACATATAGAAGCATGTGCCTGTAAGCTTAAATTAAATAAAGGTACATTTATAATTGTAACTGTATATAGGTCCCCATTAGGAAATTTTCATCTATTTCTGAAAAATTTGGACTCCTTGTTGTGCTATCTGTCAGACAGGGGGAAGCAAATTATTATTTGTGGGGACTTTAATGTAGATTCTCTGAAAGAGGGTAATAGGAAAAATGACCTTGAAGTATTACTCGGTTCTTTCAATTTGACACTCGTTATTGATTTTCCTACTCGGGTGGTAAAGGATAGCAGCTCACTGATAGATAACTTCTTTATAGACCAAGATAAGTTTAACCAGATAAATGCTCAGCCTGTTGAGAATGGTCTTTTTGATCATGGTGCACAGCTAGTTACAATATATGACATAGCTCCATTCAGCAATACTAAACAGTCCTCCAAAGTAGTACGTTCAGTCAACGATTTAACAATTGCAAATTTCAGGGAAAGCCTAAAGCAGTTAGACTGGGATGAGGTGTACCGTGAACCTGATGCCAATTTAAAATATAATTTATTTCATGACATTTTTGTAAATGCATTTGAAAACTGCTTCCCCAAGAAAATAGTTAAATATACTCCTAAGAAACCTTATAACAAACCATGGCTTACTAAGGGTATAAAAATGTCTTGTAACCGGAAAAGGGAAATGTATCTGACAGCAAGAAAGAGTAGTGACCCAGAAACTATCAAACATTATAAAAACTACTGTGTTATATTAAGAAAAGTTATTAAAAAATCCAGAAGTATGTGTATCATGTCTGAAATCAGCAACTCTGATAATAAAATTAAAACAATTTGGAATATTATTAAAAGAGAAACAGGTCAACCAAGAGCACAGGAAGACAGTATTACCATCAAATTGAATGAAAATTTTATGAACAAAAAGCCAGAAATTGAAAATATTTTTAATAATCATTTATAAATGTTGTGGATATAGTAGGATCCACGTGTTCATTAGCAGATGCTAGGCTGTTAATGGAAGAGGCCATACCTATGCAATTTGATACAATTGAAATCTCACCCACTTCTCCCTCTGATATTAGGAAAATAATAAACTTCCAGAATGAGATTTTCACTCTGCAGCGGAGTGTGCGCTGATATGAAACTTCCTGGCAGATTAAAACTGTGTGCCCGACCGAGACTCGAACTCAGGACCTTTGCTTTTCGCGGGCAAGTGCTCTACCATCTGAGCTACCGAAGCACGACTCATGCCCGGTACTCACAGCTTTACTTCTGCCAGTTTTAATAATAAACTTGCTTAAAAGCAAAAACTGACATGTAATTGATGGCATTTCCAGCAAAATACTAAAAGCTTGTTCTCAACAGATAAGTAAGATTCTCAGCCACCTGTGTAATAGCTCTCTGGAACAGGGCATTTTCCCTGATAGACTGAAATATGCTATTGTTATACCTTTGCATAAAAAGGGGGATAGATCTGATGTCAACAATTACCGTCCAATCTCCCTTCTAACAGCTTTATCCAAAATTTTTGAGAAAGTAATGTATTCAAGAGTAGCTTCACATATCTGTAAAAATGAAGTACTAACAAAATGTCATTTTGGTTTCCAGAAAGGTTTTTCAACAGAAAATGCCATATATGCCATCACCAATCAAATTTTGAATGATCTGAATAACCGAACACCACCCATTGGGATTTTTTTGTGATCTCTCAAAGGCTTTTGATTGTTTAAATCATGAAATTCTGCTAGACAAGCTCAAATATTGTGGCATGACTGGGACAGTGCACAAATGGTTCAATTCGTACCTAACTGAACGAGTGCAGAAAATTGAAATAAGCAGTTCTCATAATATGCAAAGACCAGCACATTCCTCAAACTGGGGAATTATCAAGAATGGGGTTCCACAAGGGTCAGTCTTGGGTCCTTTGTTGTTCTTAATATATGTTAATGACTTGCCATTCTATATTCATGAAGAGGCAAAGTTAGTTCTCTTTGCTGATGATACAAGTATAGTAATCACACCTGAAAACAAGAATTAACTGATGAAATTGTTAATACTGTCTTTCCTTGTAAACGGACTCCCACTGAATTTTGATAAGACACAGTACATACAGTTCCGTACAGTGAATGGTATAACGCCATTAATAAATATAGACCTTAATCAGAAGCATATAGCTAAGGTAGAATATTCCAAATTTTTAGGTGTGTCCATTGATGAGAGATTAAATTGGAAGAAACACATTGATGATCTGCTGAAACGTTTTAGTTCAGCTACTTATGCAATACGTGTCATTGCAAATTTTGGTGATAAACATCTTAGTAAATTAGCTTGCTTACGCCTATTTTCACTCATTGCTTTCATATGGTATCATATTTTGGGGTAATTCATCACTGAGGAATAAAGTATTTATTGTACAAAAGCGTGTAATCACAATAATAGCCGGATTCCACCCAAGATCATCCTGCAGATATTTATTTAAGGATCTTGGGACATTCACAGTAGCTTCTCAGTATATATACTCTCTTATGAAATTTGTTATTAACAACCAAACCCAATTAAAAAGTAATAGCAGTGTGCATAACTACAATACTAGGAGAAAGGATGATCTTCACTATTCAAGATTAAATCTAACTTTGGCACAGAAAGGGGTGAATTATACTGCCACTAAAGTCTTTGGTCACTTACTAAATAGTATCAAAAGTCTGGCAGGTAACCAATAAGTATTTAAGAAGAAATTAAAAGAATTTCTGAATGACAACTCCTTCTACTCCATAGAGGAAGTTTTAGATATAAATTAAGAAAAAAATTATAAAAATTTAAAAAAACACAAAAAAATAAAAAAGTTGTTATATTAACTTAAGTATGTTGTTAAATTAACTTAATTATGTCATGTATTGGAAAATTTGACTCGTTCCACATCATTACGAAATATCGTATCCATGATCCATGGAACTAGTATTAATCTAATCTAATCTAATCTAAAATATAACTTTGAGACAAATGCCAGTGTTTACTGCTTTAACAGTTTCCAAACATTACACGTAGTAATTAGTTCTGCAATGGCACATATATAGTTCAGTTCATTGTTAATACGTATCTTAGTTCGGTCTAACTCGGAGTAATCTGCTCCCTGTTGTTGCTGCTGGAGCCGTCGTTGTCCAGGTCCATTTCATCTGCTAACTGGATCAAGTTACGTGAATTTCATGAAATAATCTAGGTACCAAGTCGTTTTATAGTGGTTTATTTATGACAAACTGCACCACTACTTCTTAGTGGGAGCCCACTCCACATAACAGGCTACATAGTCACAGTACTGTATTACAACAATTAGATTGTTGCACAGATGTGAGATACAGTGGTTGCGTCTCAAAACTGTCTCCAGCTGACCTCCTCTGAGCCTTGTGCTCCTCCTATTTATAAATTTTTAATAATTAAAACAACAAAACAATAGTCCAAGTTTATAAAATTAACAATTAAAAGTTTAACATTAATGTGAGTAACTATCCACAAAACCTTGCTTATTTTATGCTGAAACTGGCGTATACAATAAAAAAGATTTTTACATAGGATATACATCATATTTCATAAAATACTGAAAAAATGCTAACCTAATTTTTCTTAATTGACCAATATTACAAATGGTTCAAAGGGCTCTGAGCACTATGGGACTTAACTGCTGAGGTCATCAGTCGCCTAGAACTTAGAACTAATTAAACCTAACTAACCTAAGGACATCACACACATCCATGCCCGAGGCAGGATTCGAACCTGCGACCGGAGCGGTCACGCGGTTCCAGACTGAAGCGCCTAGACCGCACGGCCACACCGGCCGGCACCAATATTACACACAAGTAAACAAATGAAATAATAAATTTTATGAGATATAATGTATTACGCGAAATCACTTATTAGATACAATTGGAATTACGGAACTTCCAATGAATTGTCTCTTCGGCGACTATTTCGTTGGGGTATTGAAACAGGAATGTAAACATGGGGTTGTTTTATTTCAAACGATGACAGCATGACACCTTATTGAATCATTAGGTAATAGAATATTTGTTGTACAGTTTAGTGCATAATAGTTACTTTTGCTCTTTATTTATTTATCAGAAAGCACATTAGTGCAAGGCTACTGGCAGTGGCATTCAAAGCTGAGAAGGATAGTGTATTGGTTTTATGTAAAAGAATTTAGCGTTTATTATGTAATGGATATTATTGTTACTTTATTTTGAACGTGAACGCGGTCAAGCTTTGATTATTTAAATATGTTAAAATGTAAAATAATGTAGAACAAGCTGTAGCTAATCAGATGTGCGGCTTCAGGAAAGGGAACTGCCCTAGTCAGTTGAACGAGGATATTCGGCGCGCGGGAAACGCGACCGGGTACTGTCAAAGTGGACAGTGCTGGTATAGACACCAAAGGGGGACAGTTCTGACTGAGAGACGAAAGCGGACAGTCGGTCTTTAGGCAGCCAGGAAGTGAAACGACTTAGAAAATTTCGCGTTGTGTGGTATCGCGCGACTTAGTCTCTGAGCAACCGCGCGCCTGGTGTGAACTCTAACTTTCCGTTTGGAGAATCGGACTTGCGTTTCGCGATGAGATTGTGAATAATCGAACTGTGTCAAATGGATATGCGCTAGAGTGTAATAGTAACTCTAAAAACGACCACTTTCGCTATTAGTTTGCTTTCTGAACAAACATCATTCTAACAAAATCGAATCTGTGTGGCCTACACGATTTATGGGTCGTTAATTTAGTTCCCAGTATTATTATTATTACTGTTATAATAAGTTGTATTAACTTTGTATTTCCCAAACTTACCAACAGCCAGACAATTTAACCCAAGGGTCACAAGTGTCTAATTTAGGGCGTGTAATGCGACATGTGCTGTTCAACCTCTAGACGAGCTGAGCCAAGATATTTCGACGAAAAAGAACCTAATGTGAGCCCGAACATCTTTGGGATGTTGGCTCGCAATTTCCACATATTATCAAGGACGTTCGTATACCAACTCTGTCAGGAAAGTGAAGTCTAAATTGCGTCATATTTTCAGTCGTTGTAAATATCAGACAGTTAAGTTTCATTCAGACGCTGCAGAGCACCATATGATTGAAAAGATATGTCTTAATAGCGTGTTCTTGGCACTTGCCTCATTTTAATACTTCTGTATCAGTCATTTTCGTAGTTGTGATCAGTTGCAAAATATGAGAGTATAAAATCACAATAAATTTAGTGTAATTCTATGTCACCACCAACAGCAATAACAAAAAGAGTATTATGATTATCGCGATTTCCGCTGTGTTCTGTAGTTACAGGATGCAAACCAGAGACGATTCTGCAGCTGAACGTGGCAAATATTATTAGGCCAGAGAAGACAGTCTGAACTTGATCCTTCCCTGATCTGTACTTCCTTTTTTCTTTTAATACCTACATTTTTCTCATATTTGCAACTTTCTTGTGACCAGAACTGTTACTGCAACATTAAATTAAAATATAATGAATATTTCATGAACATTTTACAATAATCAAATCCTTTCTCGTCTCTCCAGCAGTCGCTTATTAATTGCATTGTAATTATCGTATGTGAAATAATGGGACAAATGCTGTCTAAGGATAAACGACACGCATTATATGGGGCACACCGAACATTTAATAATGTGGCCAAGCTGCCACCAACGGACGAGTCCCTCGCGCCGTAGTTTATTATTCTATACTCATCGAGAAAGTGGTTGGATAAAGTTGACAGTTAAATGATAAACACCTGATCACTAGTTTTATTTACATCTACATTATTTCTCTAATTCATCTCCTGATTGTATCGTATCTGCAAATATGTTCCAAAGATTTATTGGTAAATACGTTGTGCTTTATGATCTGCCACAATTCGATTTGCGTTACGTGCACTGACCTATAAAGAACAAATGACATTCTTCATATTTAGGCATTCTCTTTGAGATAATGCAGAAAATGATATACGTTTTCGATTGCGTACATGTTACTCGTATTTTGTTACATGTTCTGATGAAAAATTGTAAATGACGCTAAACAGAAAAGCATTCTGTTAGTCTTACTGAGAATATAAGGCACATAAAAGGCATATAGAGGGTGTAACTTGTATAGGTGCAGATATTTTACGTGTGGTGCCTTAATATTTACACATCAGTGGGTTGGCTGTTTCTTCTCTGTGTCGAACAGTCTTCGCACAAAGACGTCACGAACTAACTTCACGACCCTATGTTTTCTGCACGGTCGTAACAGCATCACTAAGTCGACAACACCTGTTAGTGTAGACCAACCGTTTTTTGCCCACGCTTTTATACTTCTCCATCTACACGGATACTCTGCAAATCACATTTAAGTGCCTGGCATAGGATTCATCGAACCACCTTCACAATTCTCTGTTATCCCAGTCTCGTATAGCGCGCCGAAAGAACGAACACCTATAAGGGGCGTTCAAAAAGAAACAAGCCGTAGTCTGGAATGCGCAAACTGGCGATAGGAAGGTAATATCGTGGCGTGTGTAAAGATGTGTGATTCCGACCAGAGCGTGAAAGTTCACAGCCCGTCGCTAAAGGGCACGCGTGCACGTCAAATGACTACACAGAGCTAGCATCAGCATGCATCAATCGTCCAACGCTGGCAGTCACAATGCAAACAGTGAAATGGAGACGTCACAAGAAGGGCAATGAGGTGATGTTCCTTTTCTGACAGCGGAGGGAGTAGGAGGAACGGACATGCATCAACGAATGTGGCAAGTGTACGGTGAACACTGCATATTCCTTGCAAGGGTCAAGGCGTGCACAAGCGCCTCAGGGAAGGACGGGTGTCGTTAGCCGATGATGCAGTCTGGAGCACCACACCGTATTACCGATGACATCGTCCAGCTGGTGGATGCACTCATTACCCAGGACCGCCAAGTGACATTGAAAGCCATGGCCGCCGTGGTCGGATTCAACGTCGGAAGTGTTCACACCATCGTGAAGGAATGACTGTGCAAGCGCAAAGTGTGTGCCCAATGGGTGCCCCACAGTCTTCAACTACACCAGGAAGCATGTCGAATGGCCCACTGTCTTGCTCATCTGCAGCGCTATGCTCGGAAAGGGAATGCTTCCCTGGCACGAGTGGTGGCTAAAGATGAGTCTTGGTGTCATCACTTCGAACCAGAATCAAAACGACGAAGTCTCCTGTGAAAGCATCCAGGGTCACCACCACAAAAAAAGCCAAGGCCATCCACACGAGTGCAGGAAAGGTTATGCTGACGTTCTTCTTTGACCAAGATGGCCCCCTTCTGATTAACTTCCTGCAGCACAGGACAACAGTGAATGCCCAGCTTTACTCGCAAACCTTGACCACCCTTCCCCAAGCGATCAAATCAAAACTACCAGGCAATCTCACCCGTGGGTTCATTCTGCTCCACGATAATGCAAAGCCTCATACGGCCAGCACAGTCGCTGCACTCCTGCAGAAATTCAAATGGGAGGTTCTCGGCCACCCTCCATACAGTGCGGACCTCTCTTCCTGTGATTACGCCATTTTTGTCCCCTTAAAAAGGCTCTGAGGGGCAAGCGATTAACCTCGGAAGACGCCGTCCAGCTGTACACGCGGAACTGGTTAACATCGCAGCCCCGGGAATTTTATAGTACTACCATTCACCGCCTTGTGTCACAGTGGGTCAATACTTCTAACGTACAGCAACTAGTTTGTGTAATTATGCCTCGGGCTCGTTTCTTTTTGAAAGCCCCTTATATATCTTTCCGTATGAGTTCTGATTTCCCTTATTTTATCGTGGTGATCCATTCTCCCTACGTAGGTCGGTGCCTGCAAAATATTTTCGCATTCGGAGGAAAAGCTGGAGGTTGGAATTTCGAGAGAAGATTTCGTCGCAGCGTAAAACGGCTTTGTTTTTATGATTTCCACCCCAGATCCTGTACCATTTCAGTGACACTCTCTCCCCTATTTCGCGATAATAGAAAACGTGCTACCCTTCTTTGAACTTTTTCGATGTACTCCGTCAATCCTATCTGGTAAGGATCCCATACCGTGCAGCAGTATTCTAAAAGAGAACGGACAAGCGTAGTGTAGGCAGTCTCCGCAGCATCGGACCTTCTGCCCAATAGGAAATATACATTAATGGTTTGTTTTTAGGTACTACCCACCCTAAAAATACACCACTTGTAATAGCTATAGTTATTAGTATGCAAATGACGTAAATAGTAATGTAATGTTTTTCAGTACACCGTGCACAGTCACCAATACAAATTTCTGCACTTGTACCCGTATTACTGGCTGAATAACCGTGTAAGAATTTTCTTACATCACATAAATTTTTGAGTGCATAATTTTGAGATATTTTTTTCTTTTAGATATCTCTGATTCTAGGTATGAATCAGTTCAGGTAAAATTATAGGTGGTGCTTTCCGCTAATTTCTCAAGTATTATAAAACTGGTTGCCGTTGCTGTCTCTCTCAGTTTGCCACAGACAATGTAATTAACTCTTAAGTCCCCTGTGTGAAAATGCTAGCACGTATTTCACTTAATGTGTGCTACTTAGTAACTAAAGCAGAATTTTCACTAAATTGACGGTTCATCGGGACCTGGCCTTGGTGTTCATTACAGTTTAAGTTACATTACTGTACGTCGTTTGCTCTATCAAGTATATGAGATACTCTTCCTCTATTCGTCTTCACGTTGCAACTTCTGGATTCCAGCGCAACATCCACGTTTAAGTCCACAGGGTATACATAGTTTACCACGTTTGCCTCTAACACTACTGAAGAAATGTGACGTGGTGTTGGTTTACGCAACTCGGAAAACTGCATGGCCCTGAAAGAAGCACGAAGATTTTAGTAAAGCACATCCTCCAATAAATTTTTCGTAGTCGTTTTTCATTAAACGTAATATTAAAGATGGAACGGAATGAAATTTTCACAGGGAGCAATGGATTTATTAGGGCAGGGGCACCCTGCGGAAGCGCTTTTCATAGTGAGCAGCAGTCCGGACTGCCGCTCGATTCTTTTTGCTGCCGCAATTCATTTGTGGGGGCGCCACTACGTGCCGTGTGAATTTGATCTCTGAGATGTCATTAGCGGAAGCGCGATGTCTGCGCTCCTTGCTCCGGAAATTCTCGAAGGAGTTCGTGAATTCAGAATTTAATCTGGGATTTTAGCTCTCTTTCTCCGCTTTTCATAATGTCGAGCTGCCTTAATGAGAAAGAAATGACAGCATCTGAGTTCCAGTAACGATTTAAAGTTGAAAGAATGGAAGAGCTTCCACGGTTGCTGGCATTCGTACGGCACACTTCGTTTGTCCTGGAGCTAAGTGCTATCGGATTTGGTCGACATCATTGATTATTAAATATTGTGCTTTTGCTTTATCAAGGCGTCAGTACTGGCTTTAAACAGCGGTCTGACTTTTGAATGCGGCATTCACTTAGTGTTTCTGCCGAGTTTGGTATCAGTCAATGTGAGTCACGGAGCACAAGAAGTCTTCACCTCTTAATTTTGATGTGCTACATGTACATTACAAATGAGGACAGATACGTGGACGTGAATCACTACAGAGAGTTAATTTCGACGGCGCAGTGTACAAAGAAGCGAATTTGACTATATTTTTATGTATACAAAGTACGTATATTTTGGTCGAATAATTTTCAGGCGGAAGTATTTTGGACGAATTCACAGAGTTCACATGCGTGGTTGTCGATTACTTGAAAGCATACAGGACGACGACTTATAGCGTCTATCAGTGGCGCATATTCTTGGAGACGACTTAAGTGTTTCGGAGCACAGGAGTCTTCGAACGTTGGTGTAAAACGAGCTGTGTTGCCGGCGATTGAGGCGGGTGCCCTCGTTGACATCGTAAGTTAGCGATGTAACGGCTCGAATAGGACTTTTGATTAGCTATGGCTTGTGTAGGCAATTAAACACTGCACTCGAGATGCACATGCAACTCCACCATGATAGATCATAAAAAGAAAAACAATGTGACGCGTCCAAATTAAAAGTACTTTTCTGTTTGAATGTACGTCTGAGAAGTCCTCAGAAGTAGCCAACATAGTAATTTATAATTCAGTACGGACGCCGGCGTAATTAAACAACAGGTGGAGCGTAATAGAGTAACATCACGAAGTAACAATTCAACTTAACGCTCGGTAATTCCGGCGTACGAAACCCAGACCAGAAAGAAAAAAAAATAGCTTTAAAGTTGGTGCTACTTGAAACACATAAAAATTACTCTCAAGAAACAGAAAAGAGCCTTGCTTCAATAGCAGTAAAGATCAGATTTTGCACAATAATTTCCAATTTTATTCCTATAGCTGTGCCTGACTCACTCTGGTAAATAAATTAATCCTTTTGTAAATCTTAAGTAACACTGAATGCAGCGACAGGTCAATAATGTTGAATACAGTAAGAAAGCAACACTGTTTTTACAACGCCGTAGGCCAACCACAGCACAGATTATAAACTACAAACATGCAATCACACAGTACCTGCAGTAGTTGCTATGTGTAACCTTGTCTTTGTGAATGAAAACAAATATCAATGTTTGGTTTTTACGTCAAACGTCATCACTTTAAGGATTTTTATTGAAACACACATGCGCAATAATTAACTTCTGATTTTCATTTTTGTTGCCGTTAAGAGTTCCAGATATTTTAGAATTATTAGCGAAAATTTTCCGGGTAACATTAGCTCACAAAATACTCATATCTACCGAGTATTAACTTTCTACCGCTTATTACGTGTATCATATACAGACGATGCGATGGTATCTTTGGACGGTTTGTAGTTGTGGCAAAGACGCTAAAACAAGCGTCATAGTCGTGCGTGTCTTTTTCGGTAAAGCCTCCGAATGGCGACAAAGAGCCGGCACCGTAATGGAACAGGACCATGAGGTCTGTGTTAGCCCCCTGCCACACCACGCTCCCGTGACCACTCCGCAGTCCGCTTCCAAATCGTTCCTCCATTCACTCTCAGTGCCGACGTATTACTGCCCGTGCTACCCAACGCAAAAGTGATACTGTCACGGTGACATTCACTATCGATTTAATATTTCTTTCAATTTTTGTGCCTTTTCTCTTACAAAAAGCGAGTGGAGTCTATATTAGTGAAAAGAGGACTAAACTGTCCGTGATGCATCGTTGTTCCGCTAAAAGTTCCTGAGAGTACGGTAACACATTGGTGTAGTTGAATTTGCGTGGTGAGGTGAATCACACTTTTCCGTCAAACCACGTTTATGATCAAGCACGGTAATTGCGTCTTGTGGCTGTCACAAAATTTGTTTTGTAATGATTTCGGTTTCTAACATTGATCATCTACGAGCAACGAAACACTTACGATGCATTCTTTATATACAAAGGTTCATAAATGGAGGCATATATACTATAAAAAAATAGTAATGTAGCAGTACTTAAACGAATGGTATGCCTCGAGTTTCTTGAAAATTATCATACAAAAGCTCCAAATGGCAATCGCAGTGAATAAAAAATTTAACAAATATTAGCGTTAACTACCACGTTTAAAAAATAAAATGGCTCTGAGCACTATGGGACGTAACTTCTGAGGTCATCAGTCCCCTAGAACTTAGAACTACTTAAACCTACCTAACCTAAGGACGTCACACACATCCATGCCCGAGGTAGGATTCGAACCTGCGACCGTAGCGGTCGCGCGGTTCCAGACTGTAGCGCCTAGAACCACGTTTAACTTTTACGTTAATGCTGTGGACCTGTTCTTGCTCAAACGTTTATAATAATGATGTGTTCTCTAGCCTCATTGGTTTTTCAGCTGTTTGTTTAAACCACTGGTTGTGGCTTAGACGACACCACAGAATCCTTCGCACTAACCGTAACTCATCTTCACTTTTTTTTAATAGCCACTCTGTGACTTGCTAAATGAAACTGCAGAATAGTCTTGTGTTGTTAAGAAAACTTTTTGCTCCCAGTTTCGTGGTATCTTTCTCATTCAATAGTCGCCTTCTTTTTGCAACAGGTTCGTGCGTAAGTGAGGACACCTATGTTAAGTCTTGCTGATTTCCTATGTACACCTTCTGTAGCCTCTAAATGTTGTTGGCATTCGAGAACAATTTTAGAATAGCTAATTTCGCTACTGTGGGCAATTTACCTTGTAGGTGATGTGACATTTCCCGGTATCATAGAAATAAAGAGAATCGAAATAGATATTTACCGTCAGATGATCTCAAGTGATATCTTAGTTTTGCGTTGTCACATTTAATTTTTGTGACAGTCAAGAAACTGAATCGACAACTTCAATTTTCTGCACATACGATAAATAGCTAGACTTCTAAACATATCTTCCTCAATTATAGGTAAGTAGTGAATCTGTAGAGACCTGTCTCTTGTGTATAGACCTAAATATAGCAGGTTCTCAGTCGAACTCGAAAATAATCTAAATGCTAGTAAAAGTTTTTATGATAACAAAAGCATCAATCCCTCTACATAGCTGTAGTTCCCTTGGAGTTAGTACCATGCGGTTCTATCGCTGTCGGACAACGTCATTTTAAGTAAAACTGTAACCTGACCCATTCACATCGTGTGGTTTGGAAACGATGGATCTACTCATTCTCCCTCTTATGGTTGTTTGTTCCGTTTCGATAGAAGTGCATTCAGTTTACGATGTTCGGATATGTAATCTACTTTCATCGCTGGAGGCAATAAAACCGTTACTGTTATCAAAGCAATAAATCGTTTTACGCTGATCTTTTACGGTGGAAGGGCGACGTACACGGTACTGTCGTATCGCATCGCATTCTTTTGCTCGCAGAGGAAAAAATACGTACAGAATTCTGTCGGTGGAAAAATATTCGTACCATCCGTTGTTGGGGGTTTCCGCTCATCAAAAAGTGAGTTAGTTTTCAAATAAATGTTTATTATGAGGAATTTTCTCTACAAAAGGATTCTGTCGTACGATGCAAAATGAAAAATTAATTTGTGGCATATTGCTGATGTAGTTTTTGTTGCCAATAAAGGATCGATGCTGCAGTGGACGCTAGTCCACTCTGTCCAAGTCTTTTCTGCATAACTGTTGCTGAACCTGCTTGCTATATTCAACGCTTGGCCTCTCTCTGCAATTTTTATCGCCCCACATATCCACCATTTTAATAAAATATTAATTATCCATACCTCAGAATGTGTGCATGCCAACCTATCAGTTCTTTAAGCGAAATTGTGTCATAAAGATTTTTCTCTCCGTTTAGTTCAGTATCTCTTCAGGAACCTATTCACTCTACAGAATTACTCTCTGTCGCCACGTTGCAAATACTTCTGTTGCTTTTTTTTTTTGTCCTGTTTTTCACGTCCACACCAGACATACTCGTATCTTCCCATAAAAGACTTCTAAACATTTAAATTTATATTCGATTTTATCATATTTCTATTTAAAAAAAATATTTTCTTTCCTTTGGCAGTGTGCCGGCAGTATCACATTTAGTTATTCCATAATCATTTACTTTACTGCTCAAATAACAAAACTCGTCTACTACTTTCAGCGTCTCATTTCCTAATTTAATTCCTTCGACTGATGACCATAGATGTTAAGTCCCATAGTGCTCAGAGCCATTTAATTCCTTCACCATCCCGTGGCTTAATTCGATTAAACTCTGTACAGTTGTTTTCACTTTCATTTATTTTCGTTTACAACTTAAAACTGGTTCAAAATGGCTCTGAGCACTATGGGACTTAACATCTACGGTCATCAGTCCCCTATAACTTAGAACTACTTAAACCTAATTAACCTAAGGACAGCACACAACATCCAGTCATCACGAGGCAGAGAAAATCCCTGACCCCGCCGGGACAACTTAAAACTGTCTGGCAACTAAAAACTATATGCCGGACCAGGACACAAACCCGGTTCCTTGACATGTGTGTTCGTACATCGATCTGCCACACAGTTTTAATCGCCATCAAGTTTGAAAACAGCGGACACTTCCGTGCAGAGTAGGAGTCCTTACATTGTCGCTCAGTTCTGTTCAACCAATCTTTCCGGTCCTTCGCCGTCTATAAAAGAATTACTGTGTCATCACCTTAACGTTTATAATTCTTCTTCATGAAGTTTAATCACATTCCCAAATCTCTACTGTGTTCTTGACTGCTTAATTTACAACATTAAATGTTATAAAACTATTATATTCTCGTCTGTAATTAATTCTTACATTCTAAATACATATACGTAATAGTCTCAGTTTAATTTACCGTAATTGACAGTAAATTCCAAAAACTGACAATATTGCTGTATCTCTTAACAATGTTTACCGCCAGACCACTGTACTTTGTTAGTAATACCTTCATTCTGTTGTTCTGTTTTCTTCACTACCGTTAACAGTGTAGGTCTGAAAGGATGTCTCTATTGCGGAATACACTGCTATTTGTCAGATGCATCTTACCCTGTAAAACTGAAATTGTTACACAGCCCTATCCCATCAAAAAATTACAATTTTTTTTTACAGCTGCCAGAATATGATTGTATTTTGTGATTATTTAACACATATCTGATCATTAGAATTACATGCACTGAAATACTTCGTACGACTATTAATTCAAATACCTAGTTTCAGTATCTTAGAGCCTTGCAGTGTCAGTGGATTTTGCATGTTATTCCGGTTGCTACTGACTTTCATGGGATTTGTCAGTTGTTAGATCTGTAACACCGAGTTAATATCGCGTATGTGGTATTTTCTGTAGTATTTCTGAAGAGCAAGAGCTGAAAAATCTAGAGTAAGACCCACTATCTCGAGAGAGAGAGAGAGAGAGAGAGAGAGAGAGAGAGAGGTGAAATTCACAATGTAGTTTCACTTTTCTCGCTTCTGAGTCCTTAGCTGCACGAAAGGCTAGAAGTTGCTGAAATATTGTAGTGGATGTCGCACTTATTATGTTGCCGCTATTGTTTTTAAAGTCGTCGGCTTTAACCTCGTCGTCGAGTTGGTCTGATTGCTTACAGGGCTGCAGCCAACTTGCTGAATGGGAGGCTCGCGTACCGTTCGCTGTGCGCGCCTTAATGGCGGCAGCCCCGCACCGCTTCCGCCATTAGCCCGAGAGTTCGCAGTTGGCTCTGCAGTACCGGCTCGTATTGCCATTGTCGCCGCGCGACTTCTACGTGGCAGGCGTATCGGAGACATTTCACAGCTTCCACACAGCAGGGTTATGTATTCGCTGGGAGTCATCTGCTTGATGGAAACGAATGAGATGCAATCGATGCCGTTGGATTATGAGAAACATTCTCGCTCGTCTAATAGTATGCCTATTGTGCAGGAAGGGGCCACAAATTCCCTATGGCCATTTACATTTTCTGTATTTATCTAGAACAATAAGTCAGTGGTCGATTTGCAAATTCATATTTGTCTCATTTAAGTTCCGTCTCCGATGAACTGGCTCTCGATGGGATGTTAAAGTTTAGCTTTTGCGTGCTTTAGACTACTTCGCGGTCAATTATTTTGTTTTCTCATACGATTCTCTCAACTTTTGTGAGACGTTGCGTGGTGAGCATGGGGCCCCAAGCCATTAGAGTAGTTCTCCCTTTACTATGCTGCCAGTTAGCTCTCCGACTCTATTTTTTTCTCTCACTTATCGCCTAGGACAGATTCCCTAGCTGCATTGTAGGACGTCGATACTGGTTTCATCCACTTTGTTCCATTGTTTTGCAGCACGAATGTTCAAATGTGTGTGAATTTCTAAGGGACAAAACTGCTTAGGTCATCGGTCTCTAGACTTACACACTACTTAAACTAACTTATGCTATGAACAACACACACACCCACGACCGAGGGAGGACTCGAACCTCCGGCGGGAGGGGCCGCGCAGTGAGTGACATGGTGCCTCTATCCGCGCGGCTTTGCACCACATAGTTTGTTGAATTTATGATCGGTTCACACATCTGTGTTTGGTCTCCACCTTTTCAAAATGTTCTACAGGCTGTGCTAGCCGTGCAGGGAAAGTCGTTCAGTACAGAGCATGGTGGCCAGTCCATGTGGGGGTATCGTTAGGTTCAGCACGGAGGTAGCCCCCTGAACACGCAGGGATCACTCCTGAGCTCTTACCTCCTCGTGCATGAGTGGGTACCTATCCATTTGAGGGCATCTGGACTCCGGGCACTGGCCATCACTCCAGGCAGTCTTTGGCCTGGCTTGTGACGCTTTCAGGTCGAGCCCATTTTCGAACTAGGCTGCATCATGGCGGATATTTAGCGTCAAAAGCTACAAAAGTTGTCAGCCTATGGCTGCGAACCGCCAGACCCCAATTCACTGCCGATCATTACGACCCCAGGAACTTTCCCTCGACTACGTCATAGGAGGAAAACAAAAGCAAGTGACTTGCAGACAGTTGTTCCCCCAGACAGTTGTTGCATCTGATCATTGGATGGTCCTATCTTTCTACTGAACCAATATTTTTTGTGGAGAATATTGAAAACGTATTTGGCGAGCTCTAGTACCTTAACAAATTACGAAGTGGTTCCATCTTAATTAAAATGGCAAATCCTACCCAGTTCCCTCTTGCAAACGACTTAGTGGTGTACCTGTTACACACCCCATAAAAATGTCAACATGGTAGAGAGATTAACCTTTCACTAGGACATAACGCTGCAGACGGACAAGGAACTACGCAGACACCTGAATAGGCGAGAGATAAACTTTTTACGTAGTGTACTCCGAGGCCTCCTGGGTCCAAGGTAACACCGACGCATGCATCCTCGCTTTTTAAGGAGGATTCTCTTTCAGAAAATGTGAAATTGTGTGTTTTTGCTGCGATGTGAAGCCGTATTTCCCTTCCCCGATGCGGTGTTTTAAACGACAGCACATTTTCGGCTACTGACCTTACGATCTGTTCCCCTAATGTTGTGACTTCGCTACTATGGACGAACGCGACGATCGTAATGATAGTGACCACTTTCCGATGATTGTCACGTCTTTTTTACCACCCGATGTACCAATTACCACGATGGGCTCTTCGAAGAGCTGACTGGCAGTTGTATATCCCTGCTGTCACTTTCGCACTTTCCCTGTCAGATTGTATCTCCTAGGTTGTTAGAGACACCGACGGGATCACTTACACTGGTGGAACTGTTATTCCCTTTTTCACAGCCCCCCCCCCCCCCATGCCGCCGCTTCCGGAGGTGGCCGTGGTGGACTAGAGACATTGCAACAGCTATCCAGGATGTCGATGACCACCTTCCTGCCGCTAAGGCTCTCTGTTCAATAAAACACAGCAAGGAAGAATGCTGGGAGCACTTAGTCTTCTGCTTGGGAACATATTCGTCTTCGCCTTAGGTGTGGCAAAGCTCTGTAGTCTTCTGGGCCGCCGAAGGTCAACAATCCTGTTGCTCTTTCTTCTTGGTGGTATTTATTTCTTCATTTCTTCCTGAACACCTTGCGATCCACTTTGCAACAGTGTTGGTGTCGTCGTCTTACTCGACTACCTTTCAAACGTATAAAAGACAGCTTGAAGACATCTCACTGTCCTTCATCACCGCCGCGCCGAATGGTGTAATGAACCATTCAGTAACTGGGAACTGCTTTAGGCTCTTGGCTCTTCACACGATACAGGCTCAAGCCCTGATTCAGTGCATGATCAGATGATCCAATATCTCAATGTTTCTCAAAAACTTCATCTACGCAGTCTCTTCAACCATATTTGGCTAGAAGATGTTTCTCCTTCGTAATTGAGAGATAGTGTCGTCGTCCTGATCCTTAAAGAAGACAGAAACCCAATGTTCATTGACAGCCACCAACCGTTTACCCTCACCAACATGCTCTGAAAACTGTTTAAAAGGATTGTAGCCCGACAATTTAGTTGGGTTCTGTGATCACCTTGCCTTTTATCCCCCTATCACTGTGGTTTCTGGGAGGGAAGATCTGGAGGGAAGATCTACAGCTGACAATCTGGTTAGGTTGGAACCAGTGACTCGCCAGCTTTCTTTAAACGCCAACACCTCATTGCAGGGT